>NW_006159534.1:60609-66059 GCF_000334495.1 Tupaia belangeri chinensis | reverse complement strand
CGAGCCCCAAAAAAAAAAAAAAAAAAAAAAAAAAAAAAAAAAAAAAAGGAAAAAGAAAAAAGAAAGAAAGAAAGAAAAGAAGCAATTGTCTATATGCTTAGTATATAAACTGGGACTTAGTATATATTGAACCAAGCTCTGCAAATATGAAAAAGTTCAAGTAATTTCTTTTTTCTTTTTTGGAGAGGTTTTTGCTATAGGGCACGTGCACGCCAGAAAGACAGAGAGACAGAAAGTGAAAAATCACCTTCTGGGAGGATGGCCACACTGCAATCCCTTCTCCTCCATTCTCCTCTAGAGATCTTGGGCATGCACACACATGTGCCCAGCGTGAGTTTAAGCCACAGGATCTGGGACTTAAACCATGGTTGACTACATGGGAGTCCAGCAACATAGCCATTATGCCAACTGCTGGTCCCAAGTTCAAGTAATGTCTATAAAAAAGAACACTAGTAAATGACCTGCCCTAAATTGCTAAAGTCTGTTCATATATTAACTCAATCTCAGGTTATAAACTAGTGGATCAGATCAGATTATATTTGCCTAGTACAGCAGCTACCTCCCTTCTACCAGGGAGAAGACACTCCTCAATGGGGTATAGCCATGCCACAATCTCTTCTCCACTGTTTCTACATCCTGTCAGGATTTTGGGTATGTATGCGCATATGCCTGGTGTGTTTTTTAAGCTATCAGGGCTAGGATTTGAACCATGATTGACCATGTGGGATCCTGTTCTCTTAACTACCAGGCCATGGGTTAGGCCTTCTCATAGGCAATTGTTAGATTACAGGTTGAAATATTTGAATTAAATAAAAATTTTTTTTTGAGAGGTTTTCACTATAGGGCACGTGTGCTCGCCAGACAGACAGAGACAGACAGAGAGACAGAAAGCGAGAAATCACCCCCCAGGGGGGATGGTCACGCAGCAATCCCTTCTCCATTCTCCTCCATTCTCCTCTCGGGATCTTGGGCACACACGCACACGCGCTCGGCGTGAGTTTAAGCCACCGGGTCCGGGACGCGAACCATGGTCGACTACATGGGAGTCCAACGACATAGCCATTACGCTAACTGCTGGTTCCCTCAAATTAAATAAAATTTTAAGTTACATATATTGATTATATTATAAATTTGGGGGCACGTGCTGGTCCATAAGAACAGAAACCAAACATCTTTCAACTTCTACAACATCTAGCATATAATTTATCACTAGTCACTTAATAAGTTCTTGTTAACTAATCAAATTCTTACTGTAATAATTATATATATTTATTTATTTTCAAATTTAAATTGTAAATGGCCAATTGTTATACGCTAAATTTGGAAAGGAGCAATTACCTTATAAAAATGATAGTCAAAATTTCTGGTGAAAGGTAATTTGTTCCTTCATTGATTAAGTCCCTACAATGGGCCAGGGACTGAACTAAGTGTGAGAATTACAAAAATAAATAAGACATGGTACCGTGTCTCAAACTGCTCATGTTGTAGTTAGGAAAATTTTCTCAAACAAACATTAACATTGGGGACTTTAGGTTTCAGGAAAAAAAATATTAACATGAAGGGTGATGTCAATACTAAAAATATTGGTGTGCTAATTTAATAAGTTATTATCAGTCTTATGACCTTTGCTAAGAATGTATTAAGAAATCGACATTTTGGAAGGCAGACGAGGCTGAAAGGAATGAGATGCTATCATTAATAACTTTAATTACAAATATTAGAGTAAGAAATTTTCAGCTTTTCCTTTATAAGTTGGTAATTTCTAGCAAACGAAAACTAGTTAAGATAATGAAATCATCCATACCACAGTAATTAAATCACAAAATTACTTGAAAAAAATACTACTGGCCAATTAACTGCTTTTCCTTCTTTATTATTATTATTACTATTATTATTATTACCTCAAGACACACACACTGTCCAAGGATGCTACTATGGAGAGGTTTCACTGATACGGGCTCCCCTCTACCGAGATCCAGACATTCCACCGCACTGCAGGGGCTCAGCAAGGATTCGTGGGAACGGGACTCTTTTAGCTTAGGCAGCCCACGAGACCTAAATGTAGAAAAAGATATTTAAGGTAGTGTTGCCTTGACCAACCAGGAAATAAAGGCCTAATACAATGGAGGCTAACAACGAATGTACAAATGCCTAAAAGAAAAAATAAATAAACAAATTAATAGCCTATGGCTCTAGTAATTATATTCCTGTGGCACATATAAACCACACAGACACACACACACACACACACACACGTGCGTGTGCGCACACACACAGAGACATCAGAAAATTTGTGGAGAAACAGAATTATGAGTTTCCTTTGGTACAGAAAATTTAGAAATTCATACAGAGTCTCACTGCAATATACATTTTCCATGAACTTTCTGAAGACCCTGAGTACATGAGCATACATACTTATTTCAATAAAGCATAAAAACATTCTATAATTTTACTTTTTTTTTTTTTGGGAGAGGTTTTAATTCAAAGCTCTGCTGTAGACATTATTTTCATCCTTATTCCTATCTTAGAAGGTGGAGAAATGTGTAACTACTCAAGGCTATCTTATATATACTTTTTAATGCAAAGATACTATCATAAGACTTTTTTAAAAATGCTATAGCTTTATTTTCTTGTATTGTTGATAAAATAAATGATGGAATTCTCATTTTCTTTCTTTGTGGTTTGGCAGAATAAACATAGACACAAACATGCAGAGAGTCAATACAATACTTTCTAGCACAAGGCCCTGTCTATCAGAAGGCCTGATTGCTATCACATAGGAAATTCTTCTCTGGTAAGTTCCAAGTTCTGGCCATGCTTTAGTGTACAGATATGAATCAAGAATAAAATGCCTTGAAGAAACCTCCCACCATGAAAAAAATGTGCAATCTCTCATCTAGAAGAATAGATCTTTGTCAACACTGTTAGGAGATCCTGGCTGATTTAGTTTCCCAGTTGTTTTAGAAAGAATGCTGGGAATCACGATTGGTCACTGCAGGAGCCAGTACTTCACTGCCTTCCTCTGGAAAGAATTAATGGAGTCAAACAATATGAAGCATAATACTCTTGAATCCAGAGCAGGATGGCCACACGGTTCTACTCAATAATTACAATATTTATTGCCTGAAAACGCCCAAAGTGAAATACATATATTAAGAAGAAATACTTAGTAATAAGGATAAAAAGAAAGGCCTTGTGTAAAGACATTTGTTTTTGTAATACACATTAAGTAAGCAGCTTCATTGACTTCCTTGAAATAATTATGTTAACATGAAAAGGAACTGAAATACTTACTGCCAGAGTAGTTTTTAGTTAAATTATAAAGTAATAAGATATAGGAAATTAGCACTAAAGGCTGCTCTCTCCCTTCTGTCTCCATTCTAACATTGTTTAATCAAGCTCCATAAAATAAGAGACATCTTAAGTAAAACAAATTTTAGGCCATTCTTCTTTCCACAGAAACCAAATAAAACTGGACAGTATATGTTCTGATGGTCAGCCATTTTTAAAGTAAAAAAGTCAATATTTGTATTTGTCATTGATAATACCAAGTATATCAAAAAGGGACAAATGTCAGGTAATGTTTTATATGTACAATATGTAACAATGTAACAGTACACATTTATTTTCTTTTTTCCTATAGGATAAGTCAATGGCATATTATATATTTCAAATTTAGCACACACATTAACTGTAAATGCTTAATTATAAAAAAAATTAAGTTTAATTACAATACAACCTTTCCCAATATGTTACACAGGAAGCCTGGTTGAGGCAAGGGAACACTATAATTTTTCCTAAACAAATCTAAAACAATTCTAGTCCATTCCTCCCAGAGCAGTTGCTGGAGGGAAAGCCTCTCACACTCGGGGTGAGTATCTCAACAGGAAAGATTAAAGGCATATTTAAAATAGAAGGAGATACAACAAAAGGCTTTTAATTTTTAAATTCTCTAGGAAAAAATTCTAAAACATAAATTAATGTTATTTCAAACAAAATAAACGTCTACCTACATGAAGCAATTGTACAGCCACCTGGCAGTGCAACCCCAGATCATAGCGGTGCCACATGTCACGGTGTAGCAAGTCACTTTCTGAACTATATCTCAGAAAACAACTCTCTCTTTGGAAGACAGGAACCAACAGAAGATGGTTTCCCTGCTGCCTGCGGTTACTGATAACATCTTTGGATAAATGCTTTCCAGGTGTTATTTCAAGTCTTCAACAGAAGCAAAACGGAAACACAAACAACAGAATAAGAGGTCATCTTCATCCAAACAGGCTGCAGGATAGGTAGTACTCCTTCTCTTCCTTCAGGCTGCATCTAGCCCCTCAGGTGACATAAACAAGGTTTCCGGGCTCTGGGCTGGGCCTGTTACCATGGCGCTACACCTATAAGGAGATTAGAGCTGGAAGACAGCAGGGAGAAGCTACCGCTTGCTTAAAGGGCTCAAGGAGCACACACTGCAACTGTGGCAAAGGTGACCACTTAAGAAAGGAAGGAATGGTGAGGCCCCTACCCATTTTCATTAGCAAGTTCTCAAAGGTTGTACAGAAGAAACTAAAGCAACTGGGAGTGAAGGAGAATCCCTTATCAAAGCTCTACTAGTTACAAATCTGAGAAGCTTTAGGTTGCTTCTTATAGAATTCCCACCCTACTACTAGAAAGTACTTTCTACATCCCATCTTGCTCTCTCTCACATCTGTTCTTGTTCCTTTGCAATGCTTACCCTAGTTTGGGTCTAGGTATTATTTTACATTAACTTATCTGAACTACACATTTAATTTATAGAAAGTTGCATTTCCAACACTGAATACATTCCACTTGGATACTTAGGCCTAACTTCCAAATGCAGCCATAGCAGATATTATTAAAACCAAGCCATCTGGAATTACAACTCAAAACGTCTTATCAAAATTACAGAAATTTCCATGAGTAACACATAGTTCAGAATCTCCTACAGGTCAGCATTGTTTTCAGTGTGTGTGTGTGTGTGTGTGTGTGTGTAAATTGAAAACCAAAGTCACTAATATGTTCAATACCACTACTAAATAAATAAGCAAGTCCTTCCTATATTGGGGAAGACAGTCTCTGAGAAGACAGAAGTAATTCCCAGTGAAGCAAGATTACAGTAAACAGGAAGATCAAGCAGCTTGGGAATGTCAGAGGTGGGGAGAGCACTGTGGGAGAGAAGGCATTATCTGAACAAACATTTCAATATAATAGCATTAGTAACTCTGAGTCCTCTCTAAACCACATTTACTTCTTCTTTACCTTCACACGAATGGATTTTTCTCGAATATACTGGTTTTCTCCTCTAATGGAAAGTAGAATGTAGATTTAATAAGAGTAACATGAAACGTCATTTAAAACGCCGTCTCCAGAGCAATCTGACAATGTCTTTCACTCAGAAACCTATCCCAGCCTACCACTACTACTGGTCAGCTTCT
>NW_006159534.1:50707-60598 GCF_000334495.1 Tupaia belangeri chinensis | reverse complement strand
AACCCCTTCCTCCCCATCATCCTAAATACCAGGTAAGAATCATTCAGGGCTCCCATATGACCATTTCTTGATTTAATTGGGAAACTGCTTCCCAGGGGCTATTTTACTTTTAATTAAGGAGCACCATATTCTTTACAGATTTGCTTTAAGGTCAGTAGAAATCTTCATTTCTGTGTAAACTCTAAGATCTCTGGCAATGTAATGCGTAATACGGAAGAGTTAAAAATCGCCTTACTTTGCTGATGAAGATTACCTGCTGCTTCTGACCTATTTAAGAGATAAACTACAGGCAGGAGAGGCTTTCTATTACTCACCACAGCAAATGAATATTATTTGCTTTGACCCTCATCTCTAGTTAAAATCAGTCTAAAAAGACAAAAATAAAGGACTGAAGGATAAGTAGCCAACACACACAAGAGCAGATAACGGTGATAAGGAAAAAAGAAGTAAAAGAGCTTTGATTAGTAAAATGTTAAGTAAAACACAGCTGGATCTCCTCAGCTTAACCACCCAGTTTTTAAAAAGCTGCATTTCCCCCACAGCTCCCGTGATGCCGGGATGTGCTTGCTCAATCTGCCACGTGTTTACAGATTCGGTTCCAAATTTAGGAACTGGGAAACTTTTAATTAAAAATGCTTATTGCTACACAAAATCCTGGACTCCAGTGCAGGTGAGTTTCTGCTTGGCTTGGCAGTTATGACTCTGGACGACTTCACTGAATTCTTGGAGATGGCTCGAGTCAGAAGGCTGGATGCAGCAGTATAGCCTGTACTCACAGTATGCACTGCTAAGGCACTCACCTTGTTTGAAAATTTCACAGGTGGTAATTAACAAAATGTGGTGTCCTAATACTCCACTCCACCAATACATTTACATAGGATCTAGTCATGTTTTGAAAGTTGCATCCAAGAGCCTGTTCCATGCTGTGACAGTAATGTGCTGCTCAAGAGAGGCCAGATCTCACATGGCAACTATGATTTGAATCCCTGGCCTGGTCAGCCTGAAACATACGAGGCACATGTACAAGTGACCAAGATTTGATGAGCTGGAGGCCTGGAGGAAAGGGATTGCACTGTGACTAGACCATATGGAGGGTGTGTGTCTCTTTCATAAATGCATTTGAATGCACTCTATCATGAATTTTAAAAATTGCATTTGAGATCGTAGATTGGGAAAAGCATAGTTGTATCTGTTCCCAGATTTTATTGTTTTCTAGTAAGGTATTTTGTGAAAACATCAACTGGCGAAAGTGCAAAATCCTTTCCTATATTACGATTTTAAAAGTTTTTCCATCTAAACTAAAAAAAAATAAGGGAAAAAAAAATGAGAGCTCATTCACAGGATCTCCCCCTATGAACTAGCTGTACTAGTTTACCCGCTGCAGTTAAAGCCAGTCCTGACTGCTTATATTACTGATTTTTATGTTAACATAAAAATATATACCACACAACCACTCATGCTAAAAAGCTATCTATGGAAACACACATATACTGCATATCCTCCTTCTCACCGCTCTCTAATTCTAGAAAGGATGGTCTAATGAGCCCAGCTGCTAAGGATAAAGAATATTTGTCAGTCTGAGCTGTCAACTTAAAATGAACAAACTCTGGTAAGGAGTTATAGACAAAATAGACAAAAATGGTATTTACACCTACTTTGGTATATATAGATGTATATATAAAATGAAGGTGGATGCATGAGGAAGACTAGATTATAAATATTTAAATATGTTCTGTGGGGTGGAAAATTCAACCTGCCTCAATAAAACAGACACTGGGGAATAAGCTCTTTACAGAAACTGTACCATATTACAACATACTTTTTTTTTTTAAGTTGCCCCTAAATTGCAAATGGATAAGGTCAAGTACCCATTAAATGAATTAAAAATACAACTATATGAAGTGAAAAAAATAAAACTAAACCAAACCACACTCATATCCAACTCAACCAACATTAGGTTGTCGGGAAAGTCTTGACATATTTTTCTATGCAAAAATGCATCATGACTTTCTCGACAACCCAATACGTATTGGTTAAAGAATACAAAAAATAAATTACCTTTTTTCTATTTCCAAATTTAGTTGCTAGACTTTCAGTCTCACTATTGCCATAAAATTAAGGTTATCAGTGAAAAAAAAAAAAAACAGAGGAATGAACTCATGAAGTTCAATGACATTTGCTTCCTAATTACTCCTAAACTCATGAATATATGCTTTCTCATCAGTTTCTTTTTAAAAAATATATATATACATACATATAAATATTTTATAAAAGTGCATCCGTGGAGGGTTTAGGGTGTGTACAGCTTCCACGGTAAATTTTTCTTTTTAACTTTATTTTATTTTGACCAGAGAGGGACAGAGTGAGAGTGAGAGTGTGAGTGAGTGAGAGAGAGAGAGAGAGAGAGAGAGGAAAGTAAGAAAGTAAGCTGCTGGGTCCAGGACTCGAACCGCAGTCAGCCATGTGGAAGTCCAGCACCCGTAACGACTACCCCACCTGTCGGCTCCCATCCCATCAGTTTCTAATTTGGTAGCATAAATGAATATATGTATAAATGATATGTATATGTATATATATATGAATTACTGGATGAAGCTATCTATTCAATAATTACTTGGTATGTATTATCTGTCAGCTGGAGACTGGATCATAGATTTTTGTAGTAATCTCAGCAAAGATCAAAAACTAGACAAGTAGAAAAGAAGTAGATGCAGTTGAAAGATATTTAGGAGGTAAATAGACCTCCATGACTGGAATGTTGGAAGCAGCAGGGGAAGGGTAGAGCCAAGGATGTGGATCATTTCTGACTTGAAATGGTTGGAAAGAGGGTGACATTCTTCACAGAGACAGAAAGCAAATGGCAATGCTAAGGTGAGAGTAACTGTAAAATCAAGTTTTGTTCAAGTTGGGTATGAGGTTTCTTGTGGGAGCAGATGTGAATACTAAAAGAGAACAAACAGATTGAGAAAACAGGAAGAAAATAACCTGAGAGATGTTAACATCTAAATCCACAAAACTGACAAAAGAAACCAAGGAATTTGAAATACAGAAGGAAAACAGTAAGAATGAAGTAACATAAAGGCCCAGGGAAGAAAGGTCTCAACAAGGGTGGACTGCATATTATGACAGTGTTAAAAGATAAATACTGGGTCAGCAGGTTGCATGGTGGTTAGGGCACTGGATAAATACTGAAGTCAGCAGGTGGTGTGGTGGTTAAGGCACTGGATATATACTGGAGTCAGCAGGTGGTGTGGTGGTTAAGGCACTGGACTCCCATATGGTTGACCGAGGTTTGAATCCTGGACTTGATGGCTTGTTTTCTCATTTTCTTTCTCTCTCTCTCTGGTGAGCACATGTATCCTGTATAAAATTTAAAAAATAATGATGATGCTAAAATAAAAATGAAATAAATAATTCTTTAAAAATAAACAGGAGTTGGAGGGTGGCGTGGTGGTTAAGGGTGCTGGACTCCTACATGGCTGACTGCGGTTTGAGTCTGGGACCTGGCGGCTTGTTTTTTCCACTTTCCTCCCTCTCTCTCTCTCTCTCTAACCCTTTCTGGTCAAGTTAAAATAAATAGATAAATAAATAATTAAACAAACAAAGTTAAATTAAAAATTAAAAAAAAAAGGGTAAACAGTAGCCACTAGATTTAGGAACTGGGAGGTAACTGCAGACTTTGGCAACAGTGCTTTCAGTGAAGGGATGAGGACTCCTGTGCAGTGGGTTGAGAAAATGAATGGGAAAGTGAAAGTGGAGAATAACTTCACAAGTCCGACTGTGAAGGAATGGCAACAATGAAATAGTAGAGGGAGACATGGTTGAAATAGTTTGTCTTTTTTAAAAGAAATCACCTTTTAATTTTTTTTCTACACATTAACATCATAAATGCTCTTGGTGAGAAATTCCTCGAGTTCAGGGGCCAGCAGGTAGTGTGGGGGTTAAGTGTTGGATTCCTACATGGCCATCTATGGCTCCAGTCCCAGACCTGGTGGCTCGAAAATCACATTGGGCACATGTGCAGGCATGCTAGAAATCCCAAGAGAAAAATGGAGAAGAGGGGACTGCAGTGTGGGCATTGTCCATAGGGGGCAATTTTTCACTTTCCCTCTCTCTGTCTCTTTGGCAAGCACAAGTGCCCTCTGCCAAAAACCTAACAAAATAAAATTCCTGAAGTTCAGAAGGACAGAAGATAAAGAATAACTTAATATAGAATACTATTAACATTTTTTAAATTTTAGTTCTGAACCTTTCCAGAAATTTTTTACACATAGGGATATACCTCTCTATAAAATCATATTAGGTTGTTGCAAAAGTCATGAGGCACTTTTGCATAGAAAAATAAATCATGACTTTCCCAACAACCTAATACACTATATGACACATATGACACATTATAAAACATACATTTATATGTATTTATAAACACTACTTATTATATACAGTACATATATTTATATTTACAAGTGAGAGTCTATCATACTTTTTAAAAAAGAGTATATCTTGTGTTTCTCACCCTACTGGAAAATACAGATATAACGGTCTCTTTTTTTTTTTTTAAAGAATTATTTTATTTTATTTATTCATTCTATCATTTTCATTTGACCAGAGAAGGACAGACACACAGAGAGAAGGAAAGTGAGAAAGCAAGTCACAAAGTCCGGGACTTGAACTGTGGTTGGCCATGTGGGAGTGTCTAGCGCCTTACCTACCACAGCACCTGACAGCCCTTAACTGTGTCTTTTTATTGACCACATAGTATTCTTTACAGGAGCCTCCAATAGTTTGACCAGTCCCTGATGACCATTTAAGATTGTCCTTTTTAAAACTGTAATTGTCACCAAGGTTCAAAGAGTATCTTAGTGTCTTGGTGGTAATCATTTTACGAACCTGTATATGTATTAATAATTTAAATTTTCAGATGTGATATTGGTTGATTAAAGAGCACATACATTTAAAATTCTGATATTGATAAATTACCTTATAAAAATAGCATCAATTAACATTTCTCCCAACAGTGAATATTTCTTTTTTTTTTTTTTGAGAAAGATTTTTGCTATAGGGCACATGCACTTGCCAGAGAGACAAAGGGAGACAGAGAGACAGAAAGCAAGAAATCCCCCCTCGGGGGGTCGCCACACCATAATCCCTTCTCCTCCAGTCTTCTCTTGGGATTTTGGGCATTCATGCACATGTGCCCAGCGTGAGTTACAAGCGGCCAGCTCTAGGACTTGAACTGTGGTAGGCCATGTGGGGGGGTCCAGCAACATTATGTCATCTGCTGGTCACAATGGTGCATATTTCTACATGCTTTCACCATATGAGATCTCTCACCACATGAGATATGGCTGAACTCTGCCAGCATAACTGGTAAAAAATAGCTCTAGTACGTATTTCTCTAATTATGAGGTTACAGACATTGGTAAATGTTTATTAAGGCAATCTTGGTTCACTTTTCTGTGAACTGTCCACTGTTTTTGTTTTTTTATTTGGTAAAAGGCATGTGTGCTTGCCAGAGAGAGACAAAGAAAGAAAGAGAGAAAGCCCCCCCCCCCCCACACACACACACATGGGGAAAGTCACACAATCCCTTTACCATCTCTTCCTCTTGTCAAGATTTTGGGGAAACATGCACCCAGCGTGCTTCTCAAGCTGCTGAGCCTGGTGCTCAAACTGCAAAGTTGGCCATGTGGGCTCCAGCTGCCTTAACTATTGATACCATGCCACCAGCTGATCCATTACCTGCATTTGTTTATTTGTTGTTTTAATTAGTTTTCTAATTGTTGAATTTAACTATATGTAAATATTTTTTGTATATATTAAGTATATTAGTCTTTTTTCTCTCCTATTCATAATTATTTCTTTCCCAGTTTATGCTTATAAAAGTTTTTTCTATCCTAAGATCATAAGAATTCTAGCTGTATTTTCAGTTTTTATAGCAAGTCCAAAATTCTTGCTGTAAAGTGTGTGTGTGTTAAAAACAAAAAACGAAGTAGTAAAACATCAATGTCATCTCTTGCAGAAGTCCAATATCTCAAAATGTTGTTCAGCAAGTTGCAGAGAAACATGCCAGGAAGCAACATACAACTAAAAGGAAACTACTACTTTACATTACTATTGTCTCCAATATTTTTTCTTTCCCAAATGAAAGTTAACACCTTGCTCAAGTTAGACATTCTATGTTGTTGCCACGTGCATGTTTTCAAATAATTTTCTTCATATGTTTTTTTAAACTACAGTACCAGAACAAACAATGATCATTCCATCTGGAGTGGCAACATCATCTGTACTGCTAATTTTGCTAAATAGATGGCTTCATATTCCTGAAGCTGATGGACAAATCCAGTATTAGGATTAGTATGCATCTTTGTACTTCATTCTAAATGTCTTCATAATATATGCAATAGTACAGGCAGCCCTTCTGGAGACTGCTGCATTTCCATGGATAAGAACTTTCCCTCTAGTTGTAAGCTCCCATCAATAAATTCTTTTTTGGGGACCAGCAGTTAGCGTAATGGCTATGCTGCTGGACTCCCACGTAGTCGACCGTGGTTTGCATCCCGGACCCAGTGGCTTAAACTCACACCAGGCGCATTTGCGTGCGTGCCCAAGATCCCAAGAGGAGAATGGAGGAGAAGGGATTGTGACGTGGCCATCCCCCCTGGGGGGTGATTTCTCGCTTTCTGTCTCTCTGTCTCTCTCTGTCTGTCTGGCGAGTGCATGTGCCCTACAGCAAAAAAAACTCTCCAAAATAAATAAGTAAATAAATAAATTCATTCTTTTCTCATAGCGGGAAAGAATATTTTTTCAACTAGGTTATCTGCAATATCCAAGACTAAATATCAAAATAATTGTTGCAAGTTTGGTTCAATACAGTTGGCCTCTATATTTTGTCACATGCATTTTATATGTTAGTCTATGTTTCTGTCGTATAGGTAGTTTACTTTTCATAGCAGAATATGGATTTAAAAACAATCCAGGTAAAATTTCTTGCATCTCTTATCTCATACGGTAGGCCCACTCCAACGTTATAGTAATCTTTTTAAATAACAAAAGTTTTTAAAGGTCTTCAGCTAAATACCCTGTTTTTTTAGTTGTTGTGCCCCTAACATGAGCATAGTGCCTACAGAATAAGCACACAATAGGTGGGCACTCTGAAGCTGTGTGGCCCTAGACTCCATAGGCCTTTTTAACATGGGCTTTTTTTTCTTGTGGAGAGGAGGAAAACTTCACATCCTCTATGGTTCCAGCGGGTCCATGGCTAGTGAGTTAGGTGGGAGGGTGAATTATCCAGTCAGCCTAACCCTATGGCAGGCAGGCAGTGGTGGCGACAGGCAGGAGGGCAAGGTTAGCCAGGACTGGTGGGTGGACAGAAAACTTCCAGCCAACATATGTACAGCAGAGGGTCCCAGTGGCTTCAGCAGCGGTGAGAGCAGGGAAGAAGAGGGCTGGGCAGCTCATCACTGGCTGTTACCATCTCCTTCTTTCAGAGTCTTGGTGCCCCCCAGACCCCCTACGTTTTTTCACTGCTTTTATTTTAATTTTTAAAAATAGCTTTTAAAAAAATTATTTAAATTTATTAATAATTACTATACTTTTTAAATTTGCTATAGGGCACGCATGTTCATCAGAGGGAGAGAAAGTGAGAAAGCAAGCTGTCAAGTCTGAGACTCGAACTGCGGTCACTCGTGTGGGAGTCCAGTGCTTCAGCCACCACGCCACCTGCTTGCCTTGTTTCTATTTTAATTTTTTTACTCAATGCATTTGGGTTTCCGGGAAGGGAAGAAAAGAGGATTATGGTAGTGAATCAGCATTATCATTTCAAACTGTGTAAATACTACGACCAGAAATTCACTCACTAGTTATAGTTGTATTCTACTTTTACTAACAGTTGTTGTGAGTGTGCATATAATTTTTACCTTTTTATCTTTCTTTTCATTTTGTCACCAAGTTAGGACTCCTATCAACATATGCAACAGAGGATAATGAACAAAGCACTCAACTTGAAGCCCCAACACCCTACATATTCACATCAACTCACTATGTGACATAGAACAATGTATTCTTCTGAACCTTACTTAGCTCATTTGTAAAATATAATGATTCTCTTCCTACACCACACATATCATAAGAATAAAGTGCAATAATTCATAATTTATAAGAGGACTTCAAACAATTTGTGTAGAAATGGAATTTAAGTATTTTGGTTCAAAAAATTTGAACTCTAAGTACAGTAATTTTTTATAATATGCATTTTCCACGAACTTTTTGAAGAGCCCCCACATATATTTTATAAACTGCAGTGCCATACAAATGTGACGGCCTGTGATTACAGACAATCATTCCACAGTAACATGACATGCATTAGTCTATTAAGTAAATTATTCATTAGTTGAGATCAAGAAAGCTATTGTTAAATTTATCTTTACAGAAGAATATGAAGACAAAAGAAATAAATGTGTGGAAATCCTTTTTTTTTTCTATTAAGATAAAGCATTCTGGGACCAGCAGTTAGCATAATGGCTATGTCGCTGGACTCTCACGTAGTCGACCGTGGTTTGAGTCCTGGACCTGGTGGCTTAAAACTCACACCGGGCACGTGTGTGTGCGTGCCCAAGATCCCAAGAGGAGAATGGAGAAGGGACTGCGGCATGGCCATCCCCCCTGGGGGGTGATTTCTCGCTTTCTGTCTCTCTGTCTGTCTCTGTCTGTCTGGCGAGTGCATGCGCCCTATGGCAAAAACCTCTCAAAAAAAAAAAAAAAAAGATAAAGCATTCTAATGAATTTAAAATTCAATTGGATTTTAGTTCATAAAAGCTAAGGGATCCCTAATTGGTCTATGGCCATAAACCCAGTAAGGGAAATTCTATAATCTATAGCTAGAGTGAATTGATTAATTAATTAATGGCTTTGAGTCCAATAATTTCTGAAATTTGTCATTATATCCAAATACAGCATACAGAAAAAGACAACTCTTTTGTATGTAGAAATTAGTTTTGACTCTTCCCTTCTGATTCAGGCCAACAAACATTTATTGAGTTTCTCAACAGGTCAGACATTGTGCTGGGAGGCAAGGGACACACTGCACCCTTGAGGAGCTTCCAATCTGCTGCAGTAAGCAAAAACATCAAAAGTCAAATTCAAAAGAAATTAATTCTATAAAGTAAAGTATGTACTTCTTTACCATCTACTGTACTTCCTTCTCCAAATGCAGGCACACTGTCTGCAACTAGCTTGGTTGGGGGAATTCTGTAGCTTTGCTTTTTATCTTGGACTGAACACTATTAAGTTCTAAATTAAGACCTCTTATTTAAAGCAATCACAGATGAACTCTCACTGCATTATAGACCTAAATGTAAAAGCTAAAATTATAAAACTTTTAGAAGAAAATAGGATCTCTTGACACACAAAAAAGCACTGCAAACACTGCTTGTAGGAATGTAAAATGGTACACTCTAGAATATAGTTCACTCTAGAATATAGTTCGATGGTTTCTTATAAACTTAAACACAGATATGCCATATTATCCAACAATTGCACTGTTGGGCATTTTACCCAGAGAAGTAAAAACTTATGTTCACAAAAAAACTGTATTCAACTGTCCACATCAGCTTTATTAATAAATGCAAAACTAGAATAATCTAAATGTCCTTCAATGAGGGAATGGTTACACAAACCCTAGTACATCCATTCAATGGAATACTACCCAATTATTATCTTTCAAAAATATACATTTTAGGGACCAGCAGTTAGTATAATGGCTATGTCGCTGGACTCCCATGTAGTCGACTGTGGTTTGAGTCCCAGACCCGGTGGCTTAAAACTCATATCAGGCGCATGTGCGTGTGTGCCCAAGATCCCGAGAGGAAAATGGAGGAGAAGGGATTGTGG
>NW_006159534.1:28220-50564 GCF_000334495.1 Tupaia belangeri chinensis | reverse complement strand
AAAAAAAAAAAAAAAGATGAAAAAAAAATATATACATTTTATCTGTGAAGTCAAAAAAAGGAACAGATAACTTTTTCAACTGGCAGAGGGTATATGTGTTCATCAAAGAAAGATGGAAAGACAGAGAGAGAGTGTGAGAGGGAGAAAACACCCCAACATGGAGTATGGCCACATCACAATATTGTCTCTATTTCTCCATCCTGCCAGGATTTGGGGCATGCACACACATGAGCCTGGCGTGTCTTTCAAGTCATTGGGGGAAAGGACTCAAACCAAAGCCAGTCATGTGGGATTCAGCTCCCTTAACCACCAAGCCACGAAACCAGCCAAAAAGGAACAAACTACTGATAACATGCAACACTCTGGATAGATCCCAAGAACATTATGTTTGGTGGGGGAAAAAAGTCAACTCAAAGGATTACATACTGTATCATTCCACATTGTATATATTCTATATACTATATTATATGGAATAGATATTATATACTATTCTTGAAATGACAAAACTATAGAGATGGAAACCAAATTAGTGGTTGTTAGGGGATGAGGATGGATGTGAGAAGATGGGTATGACTATAAATGGAAAGCACAGGAGTTCTTTTCTGGTAATGGAAGAGTCGATTGTGGTGGTAGTTACACAAACCTACACATAAGATTAAATTGCACAGAACTATACACTTATACACAAATAAATAATACAAAATCTGGTGATGGGCCAGCAGGTGGCATGAAGGTTAAAGCAGACTGGGCTATTTGAGTCCTAAACCTGGTGGCTTGAGAAACATGCTGGGCTTGTGTGCATGTGTGCCCAAAATCTCAAGAATGGAGAAGAAAGAATTGTGGCATTGCCATCCCTTCTTGGGAGGTGATTCCTTACTTTCTCTCTCTCTGTCTCTCTCCAGTGAGCACACATGCCCTATAGCAAAACTGAAAACAAACAAAAACTGGTGGAAACTGATAGTCTGCAGTCTACTTAATAATACTGTACCAATGTCAATTACTTGGTTTTGATAGTATACTATTGAGAGTTCTAAGATTTTAATATTTGGGAAACCTAAGAGAAGAGTCTGCAGGATTCTATGCACTATCTTTGTAACTTTCTGTGAATATATAATTTAAAAATAAAAATAAAAAATTAGTTCCAATAGGAGAAACTCAAGAGGCTGACTGTTGGGTTGTTGGAAAAGTCATGACAAATTTTTACATTAAAAAAATAGAAAAATGTATCATGAATTTTCCAAAGACCTGATATATTGTTCTAAAATGGCCTCTACTATTAATATCACAGTTACTTCCCATAGTCTCCTGACAAAAAACAGAGACAACTTTAAAACCGTGCCTTGGGCATTGCAGGGAGACATCACATCTGAGGGGCTCTGCTCATTTCAGGGACCAATGTTAGGGCTGAGCAGCCCTGAGTTGTAAACCCCCTCTTCCAACCTTACCTCCCCTACCCATAGCTAAAATGTAGGAGAGGGACCAGCAGTTAGCGTAATGGCTATGTCGCTGGACTCCCATGTAGTCAATTGCAGTTCACGTCCCAGACCCAGTGGCGTAAAACTTACACCGGGCACATGTGCATGCGTGCCCAAGATCCTGAGAGGAGAATGGAGGAGAAGGGATTGTGGCGTGGCCATCCGCCCTGGGGAATGATTTCTTACTTTCTGTCTCTCTCTGTCTCTCTCTGTTTGTCTGGCGAGCACACGTGCCCTACAGCAAAAACCTCTCAAAAAAAAAAATGTAGGAGAAAAAAATCTTTTTTTTTTTTCTCTCTTGCTTTTTAAAAAATCCTTTATTTTGCTAATTCTTTACTCTCTTCTTCCCACATAGGACAGGGTATTGTAGGAAGACATCTACATCTAGGGTGCTCTGCTCATTTCACTTGCAACACTTGTGAAATTTTTTTCTTTTCTTTTTTTCCATTTTGTATTCTCTTATTATTCTACCTTACTTTCTCATTTTACTGCTCAGCTTCCACCCAGTGAGTGTATACAGAGGACTCTAAGTGCATGGTCGCCAAACCTCTGAATTTTGCTAGGCTCAGAGAAATCCTCAGCCCCACTTAACCAGTGGCAAAAGGGAGATATTCCTCTTCATAAATCTGACCTCAGAACTCCTGTGGGTACCACATTGCAAAACACGGTAAAAGAGAGAAATTGGCACAGAAGTACTTCACATTAAAGTGAAACACACAAGCTCACAGTTGTAGAAACCTCCAACAAATTAGCCAAAAATGAATATGTCACCAAATGACCAAAAATGAAAGAAGAGCCTATAGTATGAGAAAACCAAGTGATACATCTCCAACAAAGGAACACAGTAATTTGCCTCCTTTCATGGAAAAATCGGAAGAAATTAGTGAAATGTTAGAAAAGGAATTCAGAATATTTATGGCAACGAAACTCTATGAGATAGAAGAGAAAAGAGACATCAAACTCCAGGAGATGAGGAAGTCCTTTCATGACTCAAAGAAGGCGGTAAGACAATATAAAGGAGAATCAAACAAAACTTCTACAGTTGAAGTCTGTAACGCAGGAGATCAAAATCTCCCATGAGAGTATTAAAAGCAGATTACACTGCGATCATCGGTTTATGTAATGGCTATGTTGCTGGACTCTCATGTAGTCGACTGCGGTTCAAGTCCCAGACCTGGTGGCTTAAACTCACACAAGATGTATGTGCATGTGTGCCCAAGATCCTGAGAAGAGAATGGAGGAGAAAGGATTGCTGTGTGGCCATCCCCCCTGGGGAGTAATTTCTCACTTTCTGTCTCTCTGTCTCAGTCTGTTTTTCTGGCGAGTGCGCGTGCCCTATAGCAAAAACCTCTCCAAAAAAAAAAAAAGGGAGATTAAATCAAGCAGAAGATTGACTCTCAGATGTAGAATACAAAACCTCTGACCTAGAAAAAAATAACCAAATGAATGAAAAAATAACCTCCCCAAAATGAGAATAATACACAGGAAATACTAGATGCCATTAAACGCCCCAACATTCGAAATCACCATATGAATGAAAAACTAATCTCCCAAAAATGAGAATAATATATGGGAAATACTAGATAACATTAAATGCTCCAACATCTGAATAACTGGTATCCCAGAAGGTGAAGAATCTAATACAAGTAATGATAATCTATTCCATGAAATCCTGGCAGAAAATTTTCAAAACCTAGAGAAGCATTCAAACATCCAAACTCAAAAAATACAAAGGACCCCTAATAGATTCAACCCAAGAAGACCCTTTCCATGGCACATCATAGCCAGATTAGCCAAAATCATAGATAAATAAAATATTCTAAAAGTTGCAAGAGAGAAATGCCAAGCTACTTAGAATGGCTATCTCATTAAGCTAACATAAGACCTCTCAGCATAAACAATACAAACAAGGAAAGAATGGGAAGATATATTCCAAGTGTTAAAAGAAACAATTTTAACAAAGATTACTATACCCACCAAGATTATCCTTCAAATGGGAAGAAAAGATAAAAACATTCTCAGATAGCTCTTTTCTGGCTGGAACCATGGAGGGCATTCAAGAAAAGGAAAAAGAAGGTTCCTGCTGTGGCAGAAACCAAGAAAAAGGTTCCTGATGCAGTGGAAGCCACCAAGAAAAAAGTTCCTGCTGTGCCAGAAACCCTTAAGAAAAAGCAAAGGAATTTTGTGAAGCTGAAGACCAAGCGCCTGAGAAAAAAGTTTGGTCAAAAGGTGCTTCGAAAGGCAAAGAGGAAGTTTATCTATGAACAAGCTAAGCACTATCATAAGGAATATAGACAGATATACAGAACTAAGATTCGCATGGCCAGGATGGCAAGAAAAAGCTGGCAGCTTATAGAAGCAGAACCTGCAGAACCCAAATTGGTGTTTGTCATCAGGATCAGAGGTATTAATAGAGTGAGCCCAAAGGTTCGAAAAGTGTTGCAGCTTCTTCGTCTTCGCCAGATCTTCAATGGCACCTTTGTCAAAATTAAAAAGGCCTCAATTAACATGCTGAGACTTGTGGAACCAAATATTGCACGGGGGTACCTGAACCTGAAGTCAGTAAATGAACTGATCTACAAACGTGGTTATGGCAAAGTCAATAAGAAGCAAATTGCTTTGACAGAAAACTTTTGATTGTTAGATCTCTTGGTAAATTTGGCATCATCTGCATGGAGGATCTGATTCATGAAATCTGTACTGTTGGAAAATGCTTCAAAGAAGCAAATAACTTCCTACGGCCCTTCAAATTAACTTCTTCACGAAGTAGAATGAAGAAAAAGACCACACATTTTGTAGAAGGTGGAGATGCTGGCAATAGGGAAGAATAGATCAACAGACTTGCTACAAGGATGAACTAAGGTATCTGCTATTATTACACCATGACTATTTTTGTAATCTGGTCAGTAAATAAACAGAGTGGCTGTTTTCAGTCTGGAAAAAGAAAATCTCAGGTAAACAAAACCTGAAAGAATTTACTAACACCATACCAGCTCTTCAAGAAATACTGAAGGGAGTGCTATTCCAGGAAAACTAAAGAGAGACCAACCAATAGAACAAAAAACGACCAAGAGAATCCAGCATAAAAGAATGACAGTTTTTAGACAGACACTTTTTTCAGTATTTTTGGTGCAAGTGATTAGTCATGTATTCACTTTTCTTGGGGAGTCTAAATTTGATTTCTTAATGTTTAAGATTCTATCTCCAATTACACTGTTTTTATACACTACAAAAGTTATTGTGACACAAATGGGAAAAAATGTATTTGTGCCAATGTTAAATTCTTTGCATGTTGTAGAAAAGAAATACTTTGGAATCACTTTTAGAAAAATCGAGTTTCAGGTTAAATCTGTTGCTTTTCTTTTTAAAATATATTTACTTTTCATGTACTTCTGCTAAAAAGAAAAAAATAAGTGTTGAGTATTGCCACAACTTTAAAAAAAGAAAGACAAGATTAGACTTTCTAACGTGTTGAAATTATATGGGAAACATTGTCAAATATGAAATGTTGCTTAGCTTTCTGTGTATAGAGATTTGTGTCAATGGGTGTTCCAAAATTGTATGAGAGTCTTAAATATCTGTTATGTATTAGTATGCTAGTACTCATACTTGTAATGCTAAATAGTTCTAATGTAGTTTGTCACAGAAATGATCAAATTTGTCAATTTTGGGTTATGGTAAAATCAGATCTCAAACCATGGCCATTTGACATTTCATTGTCCATAGTTAATTGCCTTATTCTGATGCTCTTTCTAAAACATTTTTTAATAGGCTACAATTTAATAATTGCCTTTTTAAAGGAAATTAATGAAAAATTCTGAAAAGTGCTCCTGAATATAGGTTTTTGATAACTTTTAGATCATATTTCTGAACTTCCAGGATTTAAATGGAAAGATAGGACCATTTTAACACTGCAAACTCAACAAAAGAGATATTAATTACTTGAGACAGAACTGGTAAAGCAGACTTTTATAACTTTTGACTAGATTTTAGCTCTGTCCATATATTTTTTTTTTTTTTTTTTTTTTAGTTTTTAGTATCTACCTACTGTTTGGACAGAATTCTAACCTGCTTCCTGGCTTTAAGTCTTAAGCAAATTTTTCTCAACTTTTTAAAATTTTTACTCATTTAAACTAAAACAGCTCTTCTTGAAATAAAAAAATATAATAGCAGCAAACTAAAGACAGTGCAGGAGAAGACTGGGCAATGGGAGGTGGGTGGGAATCAACAGGGAAAAAAGCAAAACAGTTAACGAACACAAAAATGGAAAATTGTTGGCTGATAACAATATGTAGGATAATATCTTTGACTGGACTGATGTGCAGTGTACTCAAGGTGACAAAATTCATTTTGTATGCTGTAAAGATGTACAGTGATTAAATGTAAAACATAATAATAAAAAGAAAAATTAAAAAATTAAAAGATTAAAAAATAAAAGGAAAATCCAAAGTATCGAATAAAAAAATACTAAAAACCCGAAACAAAACACTAACAAAGCATGCTTTGTTAGTGAGCCTCAGAGCTGTGGAAATCATTGTGAAGGTTTTTATTTGAGGGCCATTTAAAGGGTGAGAAAATTCTCTTCCATTTGCTTATCTTTATCTCAAGTCTTTGGTAAATTTAAGTAATACTTCCAAAGCAAGGTTGTCAACTTGACGGACATCTGGAATCCTAGAATGCCTATAGCCACGATTTTTCAGCATTTCCTGGTTTTAAGAGTGTATGAATGAAAGGCAGAAATATCAGAAATCTTTTCATGTTCCAATCCCTTCTACATGACACATGGCTTTAATGTGAAAATGCTGCCAATATTTATTCTAGGAAATCACTTTACTGACTTTTATCTGATTAGATGGCTTTGAAATACTGACAAATCTGTGACATCTTATTGATTTTATCTCTAAAATGCTCCCCCCCCCCAAAAAAAAAAGAAAATAGGACCAGCAGTTAGCATAATGGCTATGTCGCTGAACTCCCATGTAGCTGACCGTGGACTATGGAGTCCCAGACCCGGTGGCTTAAACTCATGCCGGGCACGTGGGCATGCGTGCCCAAGATCCTGAGAAGAGAATGGAGGAGAAGGGATTGCAGTGTGGCCATACCCTCTGGGGGGTGATTTCTCGCTTTCTACCTCTGTCTTTCCGGCGAGCACATGCGCCTTATAGCAAAAACCTCTCCAAAAAGAGGTTTTTCCATCTTGTCCCTACCTATCCATTCTCACTGCCACTATCCTCCACTGAGCCTTCAATATATCTTTTTTTTTTGAAAGAATTACTTATTCAATTTTATTTATTCACTCATTTATTTTAATTTGACTAGAGAGAGACATAGAGAGAGAGGGAGAGGGAGAGGGAGAGAGGGAGAGAGGGAGAGAGGGAGAGAGGGAGAGAGAGAGAGAGAGAGAGAGAGAGAGAGAGAGAGAGAGAGAAAGCGAGAAAGCAAGCCACCAGGTTCGGGACTTGAACCATGGTCGGCCATGTGGGAGTGTCCAGCACTTTAACCACCACACCACCTGCTGGTCCCGAGCCTTCATCATATCTTACAATAGCTTTCTCTCAAACTAACTTATTTCAACACTAAGTCATCTGAAATGCTATTGCTGGATCAGTCCATCTATCACACATTTCTGATGAGGTCATCTCCTTGCTCAAAACTGTTTTAAAGGCTCTCTATCTCTTACAAACTAAAACCCAAGTTCTTCAGTTTGATGTGTATATGTTAGGGGACTTTTTAAATTTATTATGCTGGGAATTTGGTCGTCTTTCCAATCTGGGCATATGTATTTTCTTGTTTGGAGAAAATTTCTTGTATTACTTCTTTGATGATTTCCTTCCTATAGTCCTTCTTTGTTCTCTTTGTAGAATCCTCTGGGTTGATTCCTTTATTTTCTGCTCCATTTTCTAGAAGAGTGACTTGACTTTAGCGTTTATATTTTTACTTTTTTATCTTTCTTCTTCATTGAATTTTCTTTTCTTACAGCATCTTGTTATTGTTTTATTTCTCTTAGATATATCTAGGAATGGATTTAGCAACTAGGATTTTATTAGGAGAACACAAAAGTCAGTATTTTACAAGATACACAACCTTATCTTTGGAAAATATACATTTCACCTGTGAAGTCTTTTTGCTCCATGTATTGTCTCAGTTTTGGGCTTTACGCCCTTCATAATGTTTAGGTCTCTATATTTCATGTTGATCCTGTAGATCCTCAGCTATCTGTTTATATTTAAGAGTAGAGCACTAGAAAGCTCCATGGAAGCTTTGTGTGCTAGAATGGGGCTTACAGACTAATGAGCTTCATTACAGAGTGCTTCCTAGCCAGCTGTTACTTTAAGAAACATCTTTATTGAGAAATAATTCAAATACCACAACATCTACCCATCTAAAGTGTATAGTTCTCAGTAAATACAAAATTGCACAATCATCACCACCTTCTACACTTGTAAGCATTTTTATCACTCCAAAAAGAAACCCCATGCCCATCAGAAGTCATCCTTCATTTATCACCTTTTCCCACCACATATTGCCAGCCTCTGGCAACCACCAGTCTCCTCCTGTAGACTTGCCTATTCTGAACATTGACATTTCATGTGACTGGAGGTAATATGCAGTCTTTTGTGACTGGCTTCTTTTATTCAGCATAAAGTTTTCATGATTGAAACATTCATATTCCTTGTAGCAGGTACCAGTCAGCACTTTATTCCTTCTTATAGTTGACCAATTTTCCATTGTATAAACATACCATTTGTGTATCCATTCATCAGCTGATGAACATTGGATCATTATTACTTTGGGGGTATTATGGAGAAGTTTGTTCTGAACACTCATATACACATTTTTGTGTGAACATGTGTTTTTATTTCTCTTAAATATATCTAGGAATGGATTTAGCAACTAGGATTTTATTAGGAGAACATAAAAGTCAGTATCTTCTTGTCTTTTTATCAGGAGTGGATCAGTTTCCAATCTGCTTTGTGATAAGCCTAAGCCTACCTGTTGGCCTTCAAAAACTGGCTGGAAAATGAACCTTTCCAGAGTTCCGGGAGTGAGTAGATAATTCAGAGACTTCTAGCTAACTTTTCAATGTTTATCCCTCCTTCCTTCCTCAAGAACACATTCCAGTATTATGGGGAACAAGATGGTACTGAGGTATAAAACTTCCTAGATGTGGATTTTCAACTGCACCAGGAGTTGGTGTCCATAATCCCTGCATCATTCAAAGGTCAGAATTAATTATTTGGCAAAATTTTACTTTTTATGCTTATGCTCCACAAAGGAAACTGAATTTCAGAATCATTATAGTTGACTCCAAAGTAGCACTTGCAATAAATTCCATCAAAGTCTATAACAAAGTTTCTGATTTGCAGATCACTGGTGAGATAGACCTGGAGCCCTTAGCGTCTTTTCAGTCAATCAAGTCTGCATGTTAAAATAGCCTGTGCTATCTTGCATAGCTTATCATATATAGTAATTCATTTAAAAATTTTATTTGTCATCTTAAAGTAGCTAAGAACTCCAGAGAATAATTTTATCTTTTTAAAACATTATGAGTGCAGATAAGGTTTATGGTTATCAAAAACCTTGAATTCAAAATATCATGCTATTTCATTATCTTCTAGATACCTCTAGAGAGAGTATTTTCTCTTTTTTTTAAAAAATAATTTTTTTATTTAACTTATTATTATTATTTTTCAAAGTTTAATCAGAGAGAGAGGGAAAATAAGAAAGCAAGTCACCAGGTCTGGGACTTAAACCGCAGTCAGCCATCTGGAAGTCCAGCACCTTTAAACCACCATGCCACCTGCAGGCCCTGAATATTTTCTCCTCTTAAAGAAGTGAGAGATAAAGTGATCTGCACACCATCATATTGACAACAATGAGAAACAGATCTCTGGCCTCTTGAATTTAGTGTTCTGGCCAAATTTGAATAGGTAAGCCAAAAAGAAAAAGACTGAAATATCAGACCAGAGAAAATCTAAAACTTCTATATTATTTGAAGTCACAAATTTAGAACACAAGAAACAGATTGGAAGAAAATTTTAGCAACGTGAATAATAGAAAATTTTAGCAACCTGGTAATAAAAAATGCTATTTGAATCATAAGAAAAAGGACAAAGAACTCTACGGAAAAATGGGCAAAAGAAATGAATAAGTAAGTCACAGAAGAAGAAAACATGAAAGGATGTTCCATTTACTGAACATTAGAAAAATACAAAATAAGACAAAGAAATATTCTCTTCCTTATTTTTTATTTTTTAAGAGACAATATACAGTAAAGGTAAAGAATTTAGACTGTAGAGACAACCTTCCCAGATTTGAACCTCAGCTCTGTCTTTTTCTAAGCTGCAATTTATGAATTTCTCTGAGCTTCAGTTTTTACAACTTTGAAATGGAAATAATGAACTACCTCATCACATTGTTGTGATGATTAAATGAGTTGTATAAAGTGCTCAGAATAATGTCTGGCACAAAGTAAATACTACAAAAGTGTTTATTAAACTATTTGGAGGTATAATCTTTTTTTTTTTTGGAGAGGTTTTTGCTACAGGGCGCATGCGCTCACCAGACAGACAGAGAGAGACAGAGAGACAGAAAGCGAGGAATCACCCCCCAGGGGGGATAGCCACGCCGCAATCCCTTCTCCTCCATTCTCCTCTTGGGATCTTGGGCACGCACGCACACGCACCCGGTGTGAGTTTAAGTCACTGGGTCCAGGACTCGAAGCACAGTCGACTACATGGGAGTCCAGCGACATAGCCATTACGCTAACTGCTGGTCCCGGAGGTATAATCTTAATCTGTTGGTGGGAAATGGAAATAAGTCCCTTTGACCACTAGATATAGATTATACAGAAACAGTGCAATAGATTATTTAGTTCTTATGTATCCAACAAATTCTCAAAAGCTGTAAGATTTGTAAACTGGTTGTGTATATGAGACGATATTTTATATCTCGCCTTAGTATTAACAAAACAAAACAAAAATTCTGTATTGGATCTTTCTAATTGTCCTTAATGCAAAGTTAGAGAAGACCAGTTAAACACCTTATCAAAATCCACTCTAAAACTGCTTTCTCTGTTTTAAATAAGTTAATTCCTACCTGTCATCTGTATTGCGAAGGGATGGAAGCCGAAAGCTCGTGTTTCTGTCAAGCTTTGACTGGCTTTTGGTCCTCTTGATGGAGCCTTTGAGGCGCTTGCTGAAGAATCCCTAGAATAAAAAGGCAGAAGATGAAGGGAGAGAG
The DNA here is from genome assembly GCF_000334495.1 of Tupaia belangeri chinensis. NCBI lineage: Eukaryota > Metazoa > Chordata > Mammalia > Scandentia > Tupaiidae > Tupaia > Tupaia belangeri. The sequence goes on along the minus strand of NW_006159534.1, from coordinate 39,846 downwards.
AACTAAAAGAAAGCCTTGCCCTTCTTCACTAAAAATGTTTATATTTTCATAACAAAGACATGAGGGCCAGCTGTGTCATAGGGGTTGAGGTGGCTGGATCCCACATGGCCTACTGGGTGTCCTGAGAAACCAGGGCATGTGTGCATGTGAATCCAAAATCCCAAAAGGAGAGATGAAGGAAAAGGGATCGCGATGTGAACATTTCCCATAGGCAATGCTTTATTACTTACCCTGCCCCCTCTCTCTGGCAAGTGCATGTGTACTCTGGCAAAATTAAAGGAAACAAATTAGAAAGAAGTCTTGAAATAGAATCCAGCTTCTATTTTTTTCCCCACAGAGAATGTACACTTGCCAGTGATAAAGAGAAAGCACCCTCCAATGAAGCATGGTCATGCCACAATCCTTTATCTTCCTCTCTGTCAGGATTTCGGGGCATGTATGCACATGCATCTGGCATGTTTTTCAAGCCTCCAGGGTCAGGACTTAAATCATAGTCATGTGGGATCTGGCTTCCTTAACTACCTAAGAAGCACTCAATAAAATTTTGTCAAATAAAAGAATAAATACAAGAATAAATGATGACGGTCACTGCTTTCAAGAAATTTACAATTCTACTGTCAGTAGATGAAAGGATATCTTTTTTTTTTGGAGAGGTTTTTGCTATAGGGAGCATGTGCTCGCCAGGCAGACAGAGACAGAGACAGAAAGTGAGAAATCACCCCCCAGGGGGGATGGCCACAATGCAATCCCTTCTCCTCCATTCTCCTCTCAGGATCTTGGGCACGCACGCACACGTGCCCGGCGTGAGTTTTAAGCCACCGGGTCTGGGACGCGAACCGTAGTCGACTACGTGGGGGTCCAGCGACACAGCCATTACGCCAACTGCTGGTCCCAATGAAAGGATATCTTAAAGAAGCTTATTAAAATGTCTTGAGAAAAGGTTGTTGATTCAAAGAAAAATATTTTAACACATGAAAAAGTAACTCTAATCACCTTGAAACAAATATCCTCTCATGTAAGCTGTGTATAATAAACATTTCCTTTATAAAGAAAAATAAATACTGGGTCTATCAACACATCAAATCTCTTACATTCCTTTAGTTACCACCAACACTTGGTGCTTGTAAACCTTTGCTGACTGAGTGAATTTATGGAGGCTTCCTGAGGAGCAGCACCACCAGGTGCTTTCCAGAAAGTAAGAGCATTTAATCCATGCAGCAACTCCACTAAGTAGAAATCCAGTAACCTGGTTTAGGTCACACAGGGAATAGATATAGTTAAGACCCAGCATACCACTAATATTTTTTAAAGCTTCATTAATCCATGTATTTATTGAACATTATTTGTTAAATACTTGAGATATTTGAGATACATTAGTGAACAAAAATCTTTGCCTTCAATAAGCTTACATACTAAAAGAAGGAGAAAGGCAATAAACAAAAAATATAATAAATAAAGTACAGGTGCTATAGAAAAACAGAGCCATGTAAAGGGGGTTGGTGATATTAAGCAGTAAAGGCAGGCCTTATAGAGAGGGGCTGCATTTGAGTGAAGACTTAAAGAAGGTTTGTCAACCTGCAGATACCAGAGAGAAAAGCATTCCAGGAGACAAGAATAACTGTGCACTGGCTTCAAGGCGGAAGCATGCCCATTATGTTCAAGGAGGAGCCAGGGTGTCACTGTAACTAGAGTGGCTAAAACAGCAGGAGGGTAGTGAGAAGTGAAGGCAAGAAGCAGCAGGGTGGGGGGTGGTCCTGGAGTGTGGGTGAGCGTGTGGATGCTGCAGACCACTGTAAGGACCTCACCTTTTACTCTAACTCAGAGGAAGTCATGCTGAAGGAAATCAACAAGAGACAAGACAATTTAAAGCATCAAATAATTATGCGTTTCCTTTTTTTTTTTTGGAGAGGTTTTTGCTATAGGACGCATACACTCACCAGACAGAGAGAGACAGAAAGCAAGAAATCACCCCCCAGGGGGGATGGCCACGCTGCAATCCCTTCTCCTCCATTCTCCTCTTGGGATCTTGGGCACGCATGCACACATGCCCGACGTGAGTTTTAAGCCACCGGGTCTAGGACGTGAACCGCGGTTGACTACAGGGGAGTCCAGTGACATAGCCATTACGCTAACTGCTGATGCCTGCATTTCCTTTTTTGAGAGCAGTATTTTTTAGTTTTGAAAATAGAAATGCATATGATATAATAATGTTTTGAGCAAGAATGTGCAATATATGAACAGTCTGTTTTTCTTCATCAACAGTAAGTCATATCTCAATAGCGAAGACATGGAGAGGGTGACCGGCTTTCCCAAGGTCACACAGCTACGAAATGACAGAGTAGAACTTTGAGACCAAGCAGCTTGACTCTGGAATCCGCTTTGAATCACTGTGCTATATATACTAACTTTCCACATTCTAATTCTTCTTCAAATACTCTAAGCACTATAATGTAACTTCTTTCTCCTAAATGTACTATAATTAATTTCAATGCATATTATGAAATTATATAACCCAAAGAGTCAGGAATGTGATGTAACTTCAAAATATGGCGGAAAAGGCAAACAAATTATGAGTGTGACATTTAACTTATAAAAGTTGCCCCTTACAGTTCCTGTTAATATCATCAAAGTAAAACTGAAACCCTATTTAAACATTTTTTCTTTTTCCTTTTTTTTTTCAAGACAGGGTCTTGCTATATCACAATCTCTCTGTCTCAGCTTCCCTAGTCACTAGGATAATATGCACATGCTTCTGTGCCTGGTTTTTGAAACTGTTTTTGTAAGTAGTGGATTCTGTGGTCACAAAGTATAGAAAAAAAAAAACAAAACCTCCCATATATAAAATTTAAAAGTAGATGAACTTTAAGAGGAAAATTCTCTTTCACATAAAATTATAATCAGCATGTCTGACATACATGCAGAGAGTATACATGATGCTCCCAAAAGTGTACTCAAAAAATCGAACAGCACAAGTGAAAACAAAGAAAGTCTAAAAATAAACTGATTTCATCCTTCCAGGACACCAATCTAATCTGAAAACATACTAATAAAACACTCAAAGCAAATCCTACCTTATCCAAATCTTTTGAAATGCTGTTGATAGATACCATCAATGATTCTTAAAAACAGTAAAAGGCTCATCATTAAAAAAATAATAAGCTATATTGTCATGGCAATTGTTACTACTAAAATGACTTATTTTAATTAGCTGGTACTCACTATTTTCTTTCAAAATAAGGCTTAACATTAGCAACTGTCAGTGAAAGAAAAAGCCAAATGGTGTCTTTCTCTGGAGCTTGGAAAACGTTAAGATAATGATAACAAAAGTTGTCCACCACTTGCAAATTGAAGTAACCCCCAAAGACTGAACTAGGCTATGTGGGCACGACTGGTAACTGAAATAAAACTGCTGCTATGCAACGGCTCTCAGAAGCCTCAGTGGTGGTGATGAGAGACACTGGCTTGGCGGCTCTCAGTGCTGTGCTGTTCCCCTAAGACAAGGAGAAGTGGAGACAGGGAAACATGTCATCGCCTTTCACAAGAAAATACAGGGGGTGTGTGCTAGAACCCTGCTTTAATTCCACCCGGGACTCTTCCATATCAGTGACCACACAAGGGATTAAGGACACCATCACAGTAATTCTAAGTGATTAATCCTAATAGCAGTTCCTTAAAATGCTACACACCTCACGCGAAAAGAAAGTGCCACCTTGCCAACTAGAAAGGACCAGGTGAGAACTGTTTCCATTCTTGTGCTTCAAGGTTTAGCCTAATTAGTAAATTAATGTCTATGTACTTTGTATATTTCAGCAGTTCATTTTATCAATGGATAGTAAATACTTGAGAAAAAAGCCTATGTCATTTGCAAATTACTCCTTTCTTTGTTCTCATACTATAATTTAAGAACTTGTAGATATTCAAATGTTGACCTCAATGTTATTGTAGAAAATTAACAAGGAAAAAGTGAAAGCAAAGGGTAACTGAAAATGTGAAATTCTACTTTTCATTTATCATATTCGATGTAATTCACTTTCTAGTTATTTCAAGTCCAAACAGGAAGGGAACTCCAGGGGACAAGACTAATGGCAAAAAGACAAACAGATGCAAAGGGCCTTATAGTTAACAAGCAGTTTCAAAATGGGTAATTTCTCTTCCAGTAGTGTTTCTGATAATTTAAGCAATAGGAAAGAGAAAAGATTCTATTATAAATTACAACCTTTTTTTTTCTTAGCCCAGAGACAGAACCTTGGATCATGGGGCAAAATTACATTTAAAAAATTCTTTTTTAACATAGCATATATAAGAGAGAGAAAAGTACCCTTGACAAAAACTAATCACACCACAATCCCCTTTTCCCAGCTCTCCAACTCCTCAAGATCCTGGATGGCCAAGACGGGCATGTTTTCAAGTTAGCCCAGCATGGCTTCCAGTCTTGTAGGCAATTCGTGTACTTCTCTCTCTCTTGCAAATGCACCATGGGAACTGGGCTTGACTCACTTTTTTTTTTTTTTTTTTTTTTAGAGATTTTTTTGCTAGGTGCATGTGCTCGCCAGACAGACAGAGAGAAGGGCATGTGCGCTCGCCGGACAGAGACAGACAGACAGAAAGCGAGAAGTCACCTGGGGGTGGAGGGAGGGTGGCCATGCCGCAATCGCCACGCACGCACACGCGCCCGGCGTGAGTTTTAAGCCACCAGGTCCGGGACACGAACTGCGGTCAATTACATGGGAGTCCAGTGACATAGCCATTACGCTAACTGCTGGTCCCTTGACTCACATTTTTAACAAGCATCAAATATGATTCTTTTCTATCAAGCAAAGTAAAACTTTTATTATAAAAATGTTAAATATCAAATCACAGAAATTAATAGACATACCTATTAATCAGATCTAACCAGTGTTAATGTATTGATGTTATGATTATATTAAAATATAAAAACAATATTTATATATAAGAGGGCTTCAAAAAGCTGGTGGAAAGATGAAATTAAAGTTTGAATTTATTCTGATACAAACATTTTTTGAAATGAATGCAATTTTTTCATAGTGTACATTTTCATAAACTTTTGAAGACTCCTCAGTTATTACAATAATATTTATGACATATTAAACATATATTGGCATGTTAACATTTTCAAGGTGACAGACAGGAGATATCTATCATACTTCCTCAGTGATAATTTTTTAAATTTTAGATATTTATTTTCATTTAACAGAACACAGCTATGTCAGATTTTTAAAAAAATTATCTTCCTTCCTGTTAAATTATTTCAAAACTTTACTTTCAACTTTTATGTATTTTGTTTTAAAATATCACATTTCTTTTAAAACAAGCTCATAGAGGCATAATTTATAAAAAATAAAATTTACAGTTTTTAAGTACACAGCTTGATGAGTTTTGACAAATGTATGCCATCACAACTGAGATATAGAAATTTCCATCACCCTCCAAAATTTCTTCATGTTTCCTTTTTAATCAATCCATTCCTCTCTTTCTCAGCCCCTGGAAATACTAATCTGATTTGTTGCTATAATCTTATTTCTTCCAGAATGTCATATGATGGAGTTATGTAGTATATAGTCTTTCACTTAGTCTAACGTTTTTTCCTTTACATAATCTAACTTTAGAATGATAGAAAACTTAGAAAAATAGTAGGGTTTTCCTCTGCCCAGCTTCCCCTAATGTTAACATTTTATGTAACCACAATGCAGTTATGAAAACTAGGATGGTAACATAGGTACCATGGTGGCCTAAATTATAGACCTAATTCTAATTTCACCAGTTTTTCCACTCTACCTAGTCTACTATTACCACCATGACCAATTACCACAAATATGTGGCTTAACAGTTCAAATTTATTATCTTACACAGTTCCATACATGAGAATTCTAACATGAGTTTCACCTAGCTACAATCAAGGTGTCAGCAGGTCTGTATTCCTTTCTGACGGCTCTTAGGGCATATCTGTTTCCTGCATCTTCCAGCTCCTAAAACCACCCACCTTCCATAGCCTGTGGCCCTTTCTCCCATCTTCAAACCCAGCTATGTTGTTTCTCCGTGAAAGGTTCTCTGGCTTTAAGGCTCACGTGATTAGATGGAATCCACCTGGATAATCTTCTCATCTCAAGGTTCTTAGCTCAAATCGCATATGGAAAAGTCTCTGTACTCATGTAAGATAACATATTCATAAATTCTGCATATTAGGATGTGAACATCTTTACAGGGGCCATTATTCTGCTCTTTTATATACATTTACTCTCATATGAGTGGGCATTTAGGTTGACTCCAATATTACACAAACACAAACAATCTTGCTAAGAGAAACTTGGTCCTTGGGACCAGCAAGTAGTGTGGTGGTTAAGGGCACTGGACTTTCATATGGTCGGCCAACCATGGTTCAAGTCCTGGACCTAGTGGCTTGCTTTCTCACTTTCTCTCTCTCTCTCTCACTCTATCCCTCTCTGGTCAAATTAAAATAAATAAATGGATAAATAAAGTTAAACAGGATAATCCTTTTAAAAAAAAGAGAGAAACTTGGTCCATATGTATTTTCTTACTGGTGAAGGTCTATCTTCAATGTAGATTCCTAGAAATGAGGTTGTTCAGTCAAAAGGTAAGATTACAAATATTCTCTAGAAGGGATGCCTTACCTTAAAAAATATTTAATTTTACTTATTATCATTTATTACTTTAAAATTTGCTATAGGGCATTATGTGCTCATGAGAGAGAAAAAGAGAGACACAGAGAGAGAGAAAGCTGCCAGGTCAGGGACTTGAACTGCAGTCAGCCATGAGGGAGTCCAGCACCTTAAACACCATGCCACCTGCAGGCTCCAGTCTGCCTTTGTATAAAAAAATGTATGAGTGTGTATTTCCCACAACTTCACCAACTGAATTTGTTGCCATATTTTATAGGTTTTATCAGCTTGAAAGGTGAAATATCTCCATGTTGACTTTAAATCTGCCATTTCTTTCTCTTGGCCAAGCCTCAACAGTGCAGTGGCTAGTGTACTGATTTGCAGTGTTGGAAGCCATATGGCCAACAGTTGGTCTGAATCTCAGGTCAACCTGAACCATGCTGGGTGCACATGCTCAAGATCCTACCTATCTGGAGCATTCAGGGAGAAGACTCTTGGTCTGATGAGACCCTGTTGAAGGTGCCTGTGCATGCATGTATTTCTTTCTCAAGCATGCATTTGCACTTTCATGAAAGAAAATAAGCTTTTTTAAAAAAGAATTATTTTATTTAACTTTCTTTCTTTTCTCCTTCCTTCCCCCCACCCCCATCTCTATCTCTCTTTCTTACCAGAGAGGGACAGAGTGAGAGAGAGAAAGAGAAAGGGAAAGTGAGAAAGCAAGCCACCAGGACTCAAACCGCAGTTGGCCATGTGGGAGTCCAGCACTATTAACCACCATGCCACCTGCTGGCCCGGGAAAATAAACTCTTAAAAGTCTGCATTTCTTTGACTGTAAGTGAATCTGAGTATTATTTTCTTGTGTTTTGGCTGCTGTTTATAGCTTTTTTTTTTTTTTTTAGCATTATTTGTTCATATCTATTTTTTTTCAATTTTTCTATTGGGTTTTAGAAATTAATATTTTACAGTTTTTAAAATATGTTGTAGATATTTTCTCTCAGTGAACTGGTTGTCTTTTAACTTTCTTTTTTTCCTCAAAAATAGAGTCTTGTTCTCTCATGAACTTCCTGTCTCAGCCTCCTAGCTGGGGCTATAGATGCAGGCCTCCGCTTCTGGCTCTTTATTTATTTATTTATTTAATTATTGGAGGGGGTATTGCAATAGGGCGTGTGCGCTCGCCAGAAAGAGAGAGAGACAGAGAGAGACAGAAAGCGAGAAATCACCCCCCAGAGGGGATGGTCACGCCGCAATCCCTTCTCCTCCATTCTCCCCTCGGGATCTTGGGCATGCACACACACACGCGCCCGGTGTGAGTTTAAGCCAACGGGTCTGGGACTCGAGCCGCAGTCGATTACATTGAAATATAGTGACATAGCCATTACATTAACTGCTGGTCACTGGCTGCTGCTTCTTCCTTTTTTTTTTTTTTTCCTTTTTTTTTAAAGACAGGGTCTATGTTGGGCAGGCCAGCCTATAGTTCACAATCCTGCCTCAGCCTCTGGAGTCACTGGATTACAGGTGCCAATCACTATGTCCTACCTTTTAGGCTGAACTGAGAATTAAACCCAGGAATTCCATGTAGTCCCAGCCTGCAGAACACAAATTCTTAGTAATGCACAGTGCATCTTTCTTTTTTTTCTTTTCTTTTTAAAGATTTTTTGCCATAGGACACATGAACTCACTGGAGAAAGACAGAGAGAGAGAAAGGAGGGGAGAGACAGGGAGAAAGAGAGAGAGAGAGACAGTGAGAGGGAAAGTGAGAAATCATCCCCTGGGGAGATGCCACAATGCAATTCCTTCTCTTTCTTTCTCCTTCTGGGATTTTGGGCATGCACACACTATGCTTGGTGTGATTTTCAAGCCACCAGGTCTGGGACTCAAACCATGGTCAGCCATGTGGTAGTTCAGCACCTTAACCACCATGTTATCTGCTGGCCCAACAATGCATTTTAACTTTGTTATATTTGTCAACATATAATTTTCTAAGAACTTTTTCTGTGTAGTCAAACTTATTGATTCATTTTTAAAAACTGCCTTTGGGGAACCAGCAGTTAGCGTAATGGCTATGTCGCTGGACTCCCACGTAGTCGACTGCGGTTCGTGTCCCGGACCCAGTGGCTTAAAACTCACGCCGGACGTGTGTGCGTGCGTGCCCAAGATCCCGAGAGGAGAATGGAGGAGAAGGGATTGTGGCGTGACTATCCCCCCTGGGGGGTGATTTCTCACTTTCTGTCTCTATGTCTCTCTCTGTCTGTCTGGTGAGCGCACGCGCCCTACAGTGAAAATCTCTCCAAAAAAAAAAAAAATTGCCTTTGGCTTTTCATTAACCATAACAGAAAGCATTTTCTTATATTAAAGTTAAAGAATACATTCATGTTTGATTCTTATTGATTCACAGTTAAGTTTTTTACGTTTAGACCCCCTAATCCATTTTGAGTTTACTCTTGTGTAGGTATGGGATGCAAATCTACTTTTTCTATTTTCCAAATAGTTACTCAGTTATTCTTTTTTAAAAATTATTTATTTAACTTTATTTATGCATTCATTCATTTTTATTTTTTGAGAGATTTTCACTGTAGGGCGCGTGCGCTCGCCAGACAGACAGAGAGACATAGAGACAGAAAGCGAGAAATCACCCCCCAGGGGGGATGGTCACGCCGCAATCCCTTCTCCTCCATTCTCCTCTCGGGATCTTGGGCACGCATGCACACGCACCCGGCGTGAGTTTTAAGCCACCGGGTCCGGGACACGAACCGCGGTCGACTACGTGGGAGTCCAGTGACATAGCCATTACGCTAACTGCTGGTTCCCCATTCATTTTTATTTTGACCAGAGAGACACAAAGAGACAGAGAGAGAGAGAGAGAGAGAATGTGAGAAAGCAAGCCACCAGGTCCAGGATTTGAACTGTGGTCAGCCATGTGGGAGCATCCAGCACCTTAACCACCACGCCACCCGCTGGTCCCTACTCAGTTATTCTTAAACTATTTATTTCAAATACCAGTTCCTAAGGACACCGATCTTAATTTCTCCAATAAAGTTTAAATCTCTCTCAGTTCTGATTATCTAAGAACTTTTGTTAAAACTACTGTTTTCCTCTAACTTGACTGATAATTAGTTCTATTCTCATTTTATATCCCATACTGAACCTTAATTCCTGAAGGCAAACAGGAAACAAATTGAACTCACCTTTGTATTTCTCCAATTCTTAGTGTATAGTGGGATACTTAATCTATAACTGTAGAATACTAATGATTAACCTGAATTATTAAGAAAAGTTCAATACTCAAAAATAGAGAAATATCTAATACAACTCTGGGGGGGGAACCCCTCAAAATTACTAAAAAAAAAAACCCAACAGATCTGTCATTTAAAGAGGGATAATCTAGTATCCAGAAAGTTTAATATTCAGAATATTCCCTCTGCAGACTATCTTGGTTCCTGATAATTAGGTGCATATTGATTTTCTTATGAATATCAGAAACTGCTAACCTTATTCAAGTTCGTGGAGTATGAATGTTAAAGAAGATGGCTTTAACAAATAAAATCATGAGAAATGATGGTCAAAACTACAAGAGAGAACATTCGTCCAAAGAAAGGTCTATTAGTCTATTGGACAGTCTCCCAAAGGTTATCATGAAAACCTAAAAAAGCATCAGGCAATATAATATAGAAGATATTTCTCATTGTCAGGGGAGTTAGGCCAGATGAATTTAATTGAAGTTATCTAGTTCTTATTTCTAGGACTCTGAGAATAACAGAATTGTAGATGGAAGGGGACTTTGGAGCCTATTAGTCACTTTAAAAAAATAAAATTATTACTGTCTCTGGTGAAACAAATGCACCTAAAAATCCATACTATGGATGTCAGTGAGAAAAAGTATCATGTGAAACAATATAATTACTCTTTACTATCAATGTCTATCAACATAGGCTTATTTCTTTTTTTCAGTATAGAACAAAAGGAGGAAGGAAGGAAGAAATACATTATGGAAAAGATTTTATTAAGCATATTTATATTACTTCTAGAGGTTATTTTCAAATTATATTATTGCTAATGCTGCAAACATTTTTCCCCCATTATAAATTCTAGCACCAAAATACAACAAATTGGTCCTTAGTATACAGTACCTTTTAAATGTAAACCTCCAAAGATGTTAAAATATTTGTGTAATATTTCATTACATAAAAAGAAATCACAGGCCTTAGAGGAGATAAAACAATTTGCTCTTGATCATAAAAGTGAAAGGTGAGCTGAATATAAAGAATACAGTTCTTAAGCCAGCCCCTTAGCCTAGTCATTAAGGGATCCAGATTTCCACATGGCTGACCAGTTTGTGTCCCAGCTCCAGTGACTTGAAAACATGCCATGCATGCACGAGATCTTGAACGGATGGCGGAAAGACTGAGGCATGACCATACCTCACTGGGGGCTGCTTTCCCCTCTCTCTTTGTCTACCTCTCTATTTCTTGGGTGAGTGCACATGTTACCTAGCAATTAAAAAAAAAATACAGTTTTATCACTCCTTTGTCTGTTCTAGGTACAAATCCTTATGTAGTAATAATATTTAATCCTTGTACTAGTAACAAAAAGGCAGTGACACAGTATAGTGATTGCTTATAATTTATGTGGCCTTGACATCCATTTTTAAATGTAAGTTTAATTTTCTCATACCAGAAGCAGGGCTCAGTCACCTCTGACACAGTTTCTAATATGACAGCAGACTCAAATGGCTCAAGCCTGTGACCAGAGATAAGGACTTAGAGGCTTCTCTTCTGCCTTAGCAGGCTAGGCTCCCTGCTTTCCAGCAGCTTCCTTTAAAGGAACCATTCAGACATTAAAGTGACTATCTCAGTCACAGCGTGACCTCCTGGAACTCTTGTCTGCTTACTTTAAACAGGCCAACTGAAACTCCTGAAGGGAAATCTATTTGGAAATCTCCCTGGACCACAATAAAGGTGTGGTTGGTCCATGGCCCCTTCTCTCTTTCC
>NW_006159534.1:21324-27809 GCF_000334495.1 Tupaia belangeri chinensis | reverse complement strand
TTTCCCTCCTCCTTTTCCTCCCCCTCCCCTTCTCCCTCTTCCCTCTTCTCTCTCTATGCATTCCCCAACTTCCCTGACCTCCCTATGTGTGTGTTTGTGTATAAGTGTGTGTCTCCCCATCTGTCCTCTAGGCTTGCTGTGAACTTTAACCCCAGGATCTGTAAGTACTAAAACAAAAACAAAAACAAAAAAACACCTGCTTAAGCAAACTGATCCCTGGGTCTGAGACTCAGGTGAGTGGACTCCTGCTGGTTCGCCTCTGTATGGGTCTCTGGTGGAAACAACGAGGTACCAGGTGAGTTGGCAGAGAAACTCCAAGTTGCATTCAAAAACACAGATTCCCAGCAACTGGTCAGAAAAGTTAAGAGGTGTGACTATTTTTCAGTTGTGGTCACCTCATTTTAATAGAAAAGTGCCCCTGAGTAATAAGGGTCTTACTGACTGCCTAAGATCTGAGCCCAGGTAGCTAGGGCAGATCATCAGATTTTGACCTTCACATCTGCTGGCTGTATTATTTTTCTTTTCCCCACTAAAGAGCTGAGAGGCAGACCACATTCCTACATATCTAATTACACTTAGAATGAGAAGCAAACTCTAAGTAAGACAGTACTCCTGAGTGACTCTACCATTATTCTCAAAAGGCTTCCATAGAAAGAACACTTGTTCTTTCTAATCATTATATTCCACCCTTCTTAATTCTATTTCACTTAACAAATTAATTGTAGATCCTTTTCTTAAAAACCAATACACAATGCTAGTTAATTTAAAACCACCAAATAATGAAGATAAAATGGCATAAGAGCTCAATGTCTATGTAATACACTTATTTGGGTAATCATGAATACCACCTATATATGAGTTTTCATAAATGGATTAAGAAAAACAATGACCAGTCAGTGGCCTGTTGGTTAACGTGGCTAGATGCCATATGGCTGACTGTGTGGTTTGAGTCCTGAACCTGGTAGCTTGAAAAACATGCCAGGTGCATGTGTATGTGTGCCTAAAATCCCTAGAGAAGAATGGACTGTTGGGGGGTGATTTCTCACAAGTGTACATGCCCATAGCAAAATGAAAAACAAACAAACAAAAAGGTGAGTGCTGGGATTATAAAACGAGTGATACAGTTCTGGTCTTCTAGCAAACTGGCTCCTAAATTGTTAGTTTTGTTTTTTTAGTTTTTGCTACAGGGTGTGTCTGCTTGCTAGAGACAGAGAGAGAAGGAAAGAGAGAAATCACCCCCAACAGTTGATGGCCACACTATAGTCCCTTCTCCATTCTCCACTTGGGATTTTGGGCCTGCACACACATGTACCCGGCTTGTTTTCCAAGCCGCTGGGTCCAGAACTTGAACTGTGCATTGGCCACGTGTGGCCCAGCTGCTTTATCTTCCATGCCACCAACTGGCCCCAATGGACCTGAGTTTTAAAGGATGAGAACACTTCAGGAAGCATGGAAAGTGGACTTCCGAGGAAGAAATGTGCCAAGAGACCTGAGAATACTTGGAGAACTCTGGAGGTTGACAACAATGGAAAGTGGGACCTGGAGAACTGTGGGATAGGGGTGAGGATATTAGGTACTGGGAAACAATGAAAGGCTCTCTGTACCAAGTAAACTTTTGGTCTTTATCATGCTGTGGGATGACTTCAATTCAAAAGCCTTCAGTAGGTAAGTGATGCTTTTGGAAGGAAAGGCTAACTCTGTCTGAAGACATTTAAAATCACTCACTGTGGTGCAAGTCAAATAAAGTGTATACAGTTTGATCATGTTCACAACCACAGGCAGGTAGAAGCTACATGGCCATCTGTGATTCAAGTCCCGGATCTGGTGGCTTGAAAATCACAACAAACAAACAAACAAACAAATTTCTTTTTTAAAGCTGTCAAACAAGGGGAGAGTAAAGCAATGATCAGGCTTAGTTTTTCCTTTTTTTATTTTTGGTAGAATTATTTATTATTTTTAAATTTTGCTATAGGGTATTCACATGAGAGAGAGAGAGAGAGAGAGAGAGAGCGAGAGAGAAAGCCACCAGAGAGAGAGAGTGAGACAGCCATGTGGGAGTTCAGTGCCTTAACCACCAGGCTACCTGTCAGCCTCTAGGTTTAGGTTTGAAAGAGATCACTCTGGCAGTAGAGTGAAGGCTAACATAGGGGGAGGAACAAGGCCAAGAGATGAGTTCAGAGTCTCTGCTGTAGTAGACAGAACCAGCAGCGATCAGCAACAGAATTAGAGGGGATCAGTGCAAAATGAAAATGCAGGGGCTATCTGCTGTTCAAAAAGCAGGAAACCAATGCCATTAAAGGAGACTAAGCAGAAAACATTTTCCTTTCTTCAACAGTCTCTTTACCTCCATAGTGTGTGTATTTTTTAAGATTCTTACTTTCTTTTTAAAGTTTTTTTCTCCAATGATAGAGAAGAAAGACTGAGAGAGACAGCATCCCCAGTAGTATCCCAATTCTACTATCTACCCCCAGCCTTCAGCCAGCCCTGGATCATAGGCAAGCATGTGCCCAACTTACTCAGCGAGGTCTCTGTACTCAAACCAGCAACTTTCCATGTGACTGCCTCGCAGAACATTGCCTTTTGCCACTGCCCCACTCTCTGCCTCTCCGTATGGTGCCGTTTATTTACTATTTAATGTCACACTCCTTTGGGTACCAGGAATACATATGGGACAAGAAAATCTAGATCTTCATGGGTGCCTGTGGCCCCACCCCATGACTAGGCATGTGGGTGGCTCAATGGATGCCAGGTTTTCCTTGCTAGCCACCAAACCCTATGCCATGCCCTAACCCAGTCAAGTTAGACTTCTTCCCTTCCTATGGCTGGCACTGTAACTCACTAGGCACCTGGATTGGGTACCTAGATTGGGGCAAGGGTCCCACCCTGACCCCTAGTTGTGTCCTCTGGCTAACTGCCAGACATTTTTAGAGTTAACAGGCAGGGATGAAAATTGGCCTGCCAAGTCCTGCCCTAACAGGCCATGGGATGTGCAGCCTAACCTTCTATTTTCCTTACACTTGTATACATACTCCTGCCAGAATCAGAGTGAGAGCTGTGCTTGGATGAGGCAGAGAGGAGGAGGCTGGATGGGATGTCAAGGGGCAGAAGAATGGGCAGTGGAGAATCCACCCCAAAGAGGCAGCAAGAAAACATTTCACATGATACTGCCATAATTAGCTTTTTTTTTTTTCTTTTTAAGCTAAATGTTATGCTTCCTATTTCTACATCCTTGAGTAAAGGTATATGGCACCATCTTTATCATAGCAGGTAAAATTTGCACAAAAACGCAAATATGTAAACTATCAGTATGAATGGTTTCTTTTTTTTTTTTTTTTTTTGAGAGTCTTTTGCTATAGGGCACGTGTGCTTGCCAGAAAGACAGAGACAGAAAGTGAGAAATCACCCCCCCTGGGGGGATTGCCATGCCACAATCCCTTCTCGCCATTCTTCCCTTGGGATCTTGGGCATGCACGCATACGCACGTGTGAGTTTAAGCCACCAGGTCCAGGACTCAAACCACGGTTGACTCATGGGAGTCCAGTGACATAGCCATTACACCAACTGCTGGTCCCCAATATGGATGTTTTCTACATATGGTTTCTTAATTTCTATACCTTTAAAAATATGTAGAAAGTAAGCAGCCAATATATAATGTTATATGCTTTGGTGCCCTCTCCCCCAATGCATTTTTAAATCTAATAGATCTAGGACCAGCAGATGGCATAATGGCTACATTGCTGGACTCCCAAGTAGTCAACTGTGGTTCGAGTCCTGGACCCAGTGGCTTAAACTCATGCTGAGCACGTGTGCATGAGTGTCCATGATCCCAAGAGGAGAATGAAGGAGAAAGGACTGTGGCATTCCTATCCCCTTGGGGAGTGATTTCTTGCTTTCTGTCTCTCTGACTCTTTCCAGTGAGCACATGCACTCTATAGCAAAAACTTCTCTTTAAAAAACAAAAAAACTAATAAGCCTAAAACGTTATTATTTCAATTTGTAATTAATATTAAATTTATATTCTTTTTTTTAAAGAGAGATTTTTTTTCTATAGGGTACATGCACTCGCTATAGAGACAGGGAGACAGAAAGCAAGGAATCACCCCCCAGGGGTGATGGCTATGATACAATCCCCTCTCCTTCATTCTTCTCTTGGGTTTTGGGCACATATGCACACGTGCCTAGTGTGTTTTAAGCTGCCGGGTCCAGGACTCGAACTATGGTCGGCCATGTGGCAGTCCAGCAACGTAACCATTATGCCATCTGCTGGTCCCAAATTTATATTCTTTTGTCCTAAGTCTTCTAAACCTGTGTTTTACTTTTTTAAACAACTTTATCAAGATAGAATCTGCACATCACAAAATCGACCTTTTAAAGTGTCTGCATATATTCAAAAAGTTGCACAATCATCACAATCTATGTGGAAACATATTATAATTCCAGAACATTTTCATTACTCCAAAGAGAAATTCACACCCATAAGTAGTCACTTCCCATTTCCCACTCTCCCAGCCAATGACAACCACTAATCTATTTTTCTGTCTCTATCAATTTGCTTGTTCTAAACATTTATTATAAATGGAATATAACATAATATATAAACTTTTCATGCTGGGTTTTTTTCACTTAGCATATTTTCTTTCTTTTTTTTCTTTTTTTTTTTTTGCTATAGGGTGTGTGCGCTTGCCGGAAAGACAGACAGAGAAAGGGAGACAGAAAGCGAGAAATCACCCCCTGGGGGGATGGCCACACCACAATCCCTTCTCCTCCATTCTCCTCTCAGGATCCTGGGCACGCATGCACACGTGCCTGGCGTGAATTTAAGCCACCAGGTCCAGGACTCGAACTGTGGCCGACTACATGGGAGTCCAGCAATATAGCCATTATGCTAACTGCTGGTGCCTTAGCATATTTTCAAGGTTCAACCTCATCATACTATATACTTCATTCCTTTTAATGGCTCAATAATATATCCTGGCATGGACAGATTATGTTTCATAAATTTATTCTGGATGCCATGATCTGCTCCTAGCCTCAGCCAGCCTGGATCATGGGCACACACGTGTCCAGTATACAGAGAGAGGTCTCCCGATGTGAACTGCTGACCTTCTGATGTTGGTCTGCCTCACAGAACTTTGTGTTTTGCCACTGTGCCACTGTCTAGCTCCTTTTTAACCTTTGAGGAACTGTCAAATTGTTTTTCAAAGTGATTGTACCATTTTACATTCCCACTAGCAAGGTGTGAGGATTCTAACTTCTTTACAACTTATCAACACTTATTATTGTCCCCCTACTTTTTTTTTTATTATAGCTATCCTAGCAGGTATTAAGTAATATCTTATTGTAGTTTTTGATTTATATTTCTCCACTGATGAATGACATTGAGTATCCTCTCATGTGTATTGGCTATTCATATAACTTCTTAGAGAAATGTTTATGTAAATCCTTTTCTTTTACTAGTTACTCAACAATCGACAAAAACGTCTGTAGTCACATTCTAATCAAATAATACTTTTGGAATAAAGTTCCTTTAAAATGAAATTAGTACATATTTAATATAAAACAAACTATTTAAAAATCCAGTGGGGGCGGGCTTCATGGTGCAAAGGTAACACATGGCCCTGGAGAAGCTAGAGTTCACATAGTGAACATAGTTCAAATATCCAGCCTGGTCAGCCTGAAACATGCTGGGCATACGTGCAAGTGTCCAAGATTTAATGGGCTGGAGGGCTAGGGGACTGGAGGAAGGGAACTGTGTGTGACCAGACCCTGTGGAGGGTGCCCATATTTCTCTCACTCTCTTAAGTGTGCCTATGTGCTCTATTATGAATTTTTAAAAATATTTTAAAATCCAGTAGAATCATACGGGCATTGATTATGAATTAAATAAGTATATTGGGGCTGGCAGGTGGCATGGTGATTAGGGCGCTAGACTTCCACATTGCTGACCGTGGTTTAGGTCCTGGACCTGGTGGCTTTCTTTCTTTCTTTCCCTTTTTCTCTCTCTGGTCAAATAAAAAAATAATAATAATAAATGAAATTCAATTAATAATTCTTTAAAAAGAGAAGTTTAAGTAAGAAAGCATCTCAGCAGTATTATTGTTTACTACTGATGTTCAAACTTGTACACTATAAATATGGTTAAGAAAGGCACCTTTGGGCACAGGTAAACCTAGCAAAATCGAGAAGTTGGCAAGTTTTCCTTTCTAGCTTCTTCTGAGGAAGAAGAAAGCATCTGATATCAGATCTATCTACCTACCGATAGACAGATATATCTCAGTTATACCTAGTGACTAATTTTATATGCTACCTTAGAGGGTGTTGGCCTTTCAGACATTTACCAAATGGTGAAATAAAAGGTTTTATGTCTCAGGTCCCCCATTAAAGCCAAGGAGAATATCTCTGCTTTAAGGGGGGAAGAACTGATAGTATGTCATCCAGAAGAATGAGCTGTGAGTGAGTCTATATCATCTTGTCTCTTAAACTCT
>NW_006159534.1:5777-21191 GCF_000334495.1 Tupaia belangeri chinensis | reverse complement strand
CCCTGGGTATGATAAGATGAAATCTTCAGTAGCTAGTACTGTTGCAAGTCTATTTCTAGGAATTACCATAGACTAAGGAGGGGGGAGGGTTTCCATCATTCTTTGATTCTTTCAAGTTGTGGCAATATTTCCTGTCAAGCCTCCTGCCTTTTCATCCAGGTATTTGCCAAACCTCATGCTGTCCCATAAGGGATTTAGCTAACTTTTCTTTTTGCTCTAAGACTCATAAATTTTTTATTTCCTAGGATATTTATCATTACACGACTTTAAAATTATATCCATTCTGATTACAAAATGATTTAAAGGCATAGTTAAAATTAAATATCTTCATACCATAATGTTTTTTTCTGACATCACTAAGTTTATTACATTATTTTTACCTCTGGAAATAACATTTTGATAGATACAAGATATACATACACAGTCACATATGATATGTTAATACATATATGAATATAAATATACTCTTTATTAAAAGAGGTATCTCTGCAGGGTGATACTATTACAGATTTTAACTCCACGCAATTGGCCAGTGAAAAGAAGAAAGATGACAGAGCACCTTTAAACATCAGGAGGTATAATTTCAGTATCCTCCTGGAATATGATAGCAATGAGAATACAGAAATGGAAATAGTATTGCAGGATGGATGCTATAAATTCAGTTTCGTCATTTCACCCCTAAATCTCAGATTTTCAGACTGGTCAGAAGTCACTGCACCATAGTAAAGCGAGTATTTTATAAATTTAGACTGGCCATCTGAATTGACCAGGGCAAATTCACAGACGGGAACTAATATGCAGTGCAGCAATTTACATGTCAGTTACAGCAGGCCACTGAGGGAAGAGTGCTTGTTAGTTTCACATGTCAGACTTGAAGGTACAATAGAAGGCACTGAGGTCCACAGGTTAAGGCACTGAACAAAATAAATTCCTAGTATTTTACCAGTCATTTGAGACATGCAGTTCTCAACCTTGGTTGCATATTATAATTACCTGGGAACCTTTTTAAGAAATACAGAAGACTGGGCTCTAGTCCAGAGATTTTGATTTAACTGACCTGAAGGAGAATCTAAACATCAGTATATTTTTTGAAGTCCTTAAAAGATTTTTATGTACAGTGAGAGTTATAAACCATAAGTTTTGACAATGAACACTTTCTGGTCTTTATTAAGTGGGCATGAAGCTTTCTGTCTCCGCAACTTGGAAAAACACTTTCGCAAGTTCTTACAGAGGATCCTATTCAAAACAGAGACTCAACGCGAATGCTTGATATCCCCATACTTACAAAAATAACACTTCTTTTATACAGGACTTTAATTTAGTCTGCGTTTTATTTTTTAGAGCTTTATTTTCTTCTAAAAGCTACAGAAAGACTTGGTCTTCTGACAGTCTTTTGTACCTAGCATATTTAGCTGACTGGAATGCTCAGGTGTCTCAGCGACGAGGGCATGAAGAGGGTTCCACTGGAACATGCAGCCACTGCCTTAATTCAACTATGCTTTCTGGTTGTCTTGGCATATTTTTTACTGCCTGAATTATTTCAGAGCCAAGCTCAACGCTAATATAAATGAAGCAGCTGCAATGGCATTGTGTTAAACTCACATGGAAGGCCAGAGCAGACCATTGTGTTATGGAAATGAGAACACGAAGCTGAGCACCTGGCCCTGAACACAGAACACAAGCAGCTCTCTCTTAGCCAAAGCTAAATTGATGGCATCATGGTAGAAGTGATACAAAAATCATAAATATCAACAGTCACTATAAATTGAGCACAAAGAAAAAAGCCTGTTTCAAAAACTCAGACATTGTGAAACAAATACACACAATTAAAAGATGTGATTATTTTCCCTTTTAAAACTTTTCATTAGTTTTCTCATTTGTTCTTCCTTACCCCTGTATTATCATTTAAATGTAGTTTTAGCACTGTGTGAAATACACAATGGATGTTTTATTTAAAATAAAACACAAATGTACACAGGCAAAAGTCTAGCTGGATATTAAAGAAAAAAATGAAAACTATGATGTTTAAAAGAGACAAAAAGCTACTCAAATAACTAAAATAGCTACTAAAGAATCTAATAGTCAAAACTCAGATCTATGAAAACATTTTGAGCTCATACAAATTGATAATATCTTAAGGGGTCACAGAAATATCTACAGAGATAATTCATTAAATAAAATAATTCTGTCTAGTTTCATTTTTTAACATAAATAGACACAGTATACTATATACATAAAATAATAGCTTTGGATTCCAAATACTAATTAAAATCTCTTTTAACAAAAAGGGAAGGGGAATATAACCATTTTGCATAGGTACATTTATTTATTTCAAATGATCTTTTACTAAATGTTTATTAAATGTTATTAAATATTTATTATTCCATTTGACTACAGACATTATTAGTCATAGCAAGAGAATACTTGTGAGATAAATTCAAATTCCTTCTGATCCTTTAATAATTCACACATATTTTATCCATTTAACAATCATGTGTTGAATGTTTACTGTGCGAGAGGTGCTGTGTTAGTTATTGGTAGTTACAAAAATGATTAAACAGATAGTCACTGTCTAATGAGGAACAGACACCCATAAACAGGTAACTGCAATTAGAATTTAGCTAAGTGTGAAGAAATATGGAATGAGAGTGGAGGAAGAATTGAAAAATTACCCCACGGATCCTGTGTTTCTTACGGCTATGAGTAGATAAAAGTAAAAATACAACTAAAAATTCTTAAAAACCACAATCTTGCCTGGCTAGGTTCACTAGCCATGTAAGTTCCCTCTTCTTTCCTTATTTCTTATATCCTTATACATGAATATCCTGCTATATTATGGTTACCCATATTGTTTTTTTTTGTTTTTTTTTTTTTGGAGAGATTTTCACTGTAGGGCGCGTGCGCTCGCCAGACAGACAGAGAGAGACATAGAGACAGAAAGCGAGAAATCACCCCCCCAGGGGGGATGGTCACGCCGCAATCCCTTCTCCTCCATTCTCCTCTCGGGATCTTGGGCACGCACGCACACACGCCCAGCGTGAGTTTTAAGCCACCGAGTCTGGGACACGAACCGCGGTCGACTACGTGGGAGTCCAGCGACATAGCCATTACGCCAACTGCTGGTTCCCCCCATTTTAAGTTTTAAAAGTAGAAATTTTTGTGAATGAGGTTTTGGGCTTCTCTGCTTTGAGCTCACTGGTATAGTTTTCCTTCTTTCTAATTCTCCAGCACCAAACAAGTAGGACAAGAGTAACCCTCACCCTCTGGCTTCTACATCTCCCTAAGGCCAGTCACTACTCTAGAAATAGCAGTACTGTCAGCTAAAGAGTAAGGGGCAGGTACTGAGCTGGTTCTATTGAATGATAGCCCCTTATTTGTCACCCTGACTTGGGAAGAGGAAAAAGGTGTCAATTAGGGGAAGAATCAAGAAATTACCAATCCTTTGCAGTATTTATACAACTTGGTTTAGCTTCTGAGCCAAACACCAATACCTCAATAAACACATCTCCAATGCATTAGCAGTCAGCATAATTTAGTTAAGATCCTGCCTCAACCTACCTTTCGTGCTGCCTCACGTGCCATATTTTTCCCACACAGATCTTTCTGATTTTTGTCTCACAGAATCCTTTTCTATATTCCCTGAATGGATCAACACTCTCAATATGTATTTCATTTAAAACTGCTATTTTCTCAGCCTAGAATACTCTTCTTTCCCTTTCAATTATTTTCTTTCAGTCTGTGAAACTCAGCTGACATAATGCTCCTTGGCAAAGTCTTAGCTTACACATTGTGTTGTTAATGGCTTGTATTACCAAACCTACCTGCCTTTTTACAAACCTGGATATTTTCCTGTCTCTTGCTACTAGATTACTGGCACTCTGGGAACAAAATACTCTGTTGTATTCATGTTTGTTACCTCATTACCAAGAAGGTATCAATAATTGGTGAATCACCAATACTTTGCCCAAAGTAAGCATTCAATAAGTGTGTCATTGGGATTAATTTCAGTCAGGACTTCCTAATAGGTATTTTGTATGTTCTCAGTAAGTCTGAAAATGGAGCTGGGAAGGATAGGAAGAACAGGACCTTTCTGAGACGCTTCTACTAGCTTTTTTTTTTTCCCTCAAGGAGTGGAAAATTTGATGAATCACTATAGTTAATGGCACCCAAATCCTAGAAAGACTAGTATTTATGCAAAATAATCACTTCTGTCTCTTCATGAAGTTAACAAGGAAATCAATTTCTTTGACATACCGTATAAAGTTAAATATCTCAAAGTTTGATTCTACTTTGTACTTTCTCATATATTCAGAGTTCACTATGGTATTAATTACAACAATATTTTTTGTTAACCTGAAAACTACTTCTAAACAGCAATATACTTAAGTGATATAAGTCACATTAACTACTGGTATTATATGGACATTTTAAAAGTACAGTGTACTTCTATAGATGGCCAAGTATTGCAGCCTCATTTATCCAGCATATTTTGGATCATCTTAAAAGAATTTAAGTTATTATTCTAGCATGATCAAGAAATTAGGTACTTAAACTAGGCTTTTATAGATAACAAGTTTTACAACATTACATATCTTCAAAATTTTAAATATTCTCAGTGGATATATACATACTGAATATTACACAGTTCTGCTTTTTTTAAAAAAAAGTACAGCAAATACAATCTTATTTTTCTTGATGATCCAGGATTATTATTATCACTGTCAATTTCTGCACTAGCTACCATCCTGGAATACAATGGAAGCTTTAACAGCTATTAATAAGTGTAAGGCTGTTGGCCTTTATCCTAAGGGGGTTCAGATTGTTTTTATGACTCCCTGCCTTCCATTTTCACTGCCTCCTCCCTCTACTTGTTGGCACTTTTCTGTGGTAACCAGTGTGTTCTGATGGTTTTTCAGAAAACTGTCTATGTCAGGGCCTAATGGCTAAATTCTCCTAGAGAGTTAGGAGCCTAAGCTTCATGACTGTAACGTGCTAGTCAGAGGCCCTTTTCTTCCTTCATTATCTCTAAATCCAGAAAGTGGCTGAGACGGCCAGAAGATTAACAGCTAAGTTTGTGGTTTGTAAGAAGTACTAACTTTCAATGATTTATATCCATCATTGCTTTATAACTTTCACTCAAGAATTTTTAGTTTTATTATTATGGTAAGTCTTAAATTAGTTGTCAAGTTATTGTGTAAATAAGTATAAATGAAACCTCAGTTCTTTTAATTCATATTTTGAAAGGCCAGCCATGGACTTCAGACTCAATACAGGACATATTCCAGTGTTACCATATTGCAGAAGAATATTCTTCAGGTATTAACTTTAAAAAATTTTAGGAATTCATCATTCAGTTCACACATGAATGCATGAGAACTTCACATTTTAACTCAATCCTTTTCACCACACTCTGTACATGGGTAGTTCATTTCACTATTGTTGACTTATCTCTGCTTCATCAGGAAAATAAGAGGAGGAGAGGAGAGAAAAAAATTCTTTTGTTTTCCATTCACTAAAAAAATAAAAAAAAATAGGTCACTGTATCTGTGGCACAAAACAATTTATAAATGTCACTAAGTTTGGGCCAGCTGGTGGCGTGGTGGGTAAAGCAGCAGGATTCCACGTGGCTGGCTATACAGTTCTAGACCTGAACCTGGTGCTTGAAAAACACATCAGGAGCACGTGCGTTGTACCCTAAATCCAAAACCCTGAGAGGAGAATGGAGGAGAAGGGACTGTGATGTGGCCATCCCTCCTGGGGAGTGCTCTTTTTCTTTCTTTCTCTTTCCAGCAAGTGCACATACCTTATAGCAAATTAAAAAAAGAAAAAAAAAAGACACTAAATCTAAAAACTTGAAAGTCCTGTCATTTGGCTAGGATATTAATCTAATACTTGCTCATAATTTTTTAAAATGAGAAAATTTGTAAAAAAACATAAAATTTCCCAGTAAGAGACATCCACAAACTCTACAAAGCCCTGAGATACATCAGGGAACACAGGCTCTTCAGGGTTAATACAAAATAAAACACCCATTTTGGCTAACTTACATATGGTTATCAAGTTAAATTATCTAAAAAAATCAATTCAATTTAAAAGGTCATCCTAACTTAAAAAAAAAAAAAGTACTGGAATAAAAGAAAGAATACACCATACTAACTTGCCTGAATTAAGAAAGAAATACTTTTTTTCCCTACCTAGAATAATGACCAATCTCATGTAGCAATTCTTTTCAGGTATAAAAATAATGAATTTTAATAAAATATGATGAGAAACTAAGTACATTTCTTATCCAATAAACAAAGAAAAGAAATTATTTAAAATCTGGGCTTCACACTGTTATATCAAAAAAGGTTCAAACCAGGCCTACAACTGGTGGTCAGTCAGACCAATTCTGACCCTTCCATTCCATGTTCTTTTGCATTTATAATGATTCTCTGTATTGCCTGATCAGTTTAAGGAGTTATTTTCTTTCAGTGTATTTCTTAAACACTTAGAAGGTCATTTAAAAGATGGTTTAAGCAAGGCACAGGCTAATTCACATAGAATTAGACAATTCAAATTCCAGTCCTGGAATTCTATGTGAATGTTCTCTGAAACTTTGTCTTGTCACTTTCTGCTTATGCTCCAGCTGTGGGGGAGGGGGAAAAGGGAATCATATTAAAACAAAAACAAAACTCCCACC
Source organism: Tupaia belangeri chinensis (assembly GCF_000334495.1). Taxonomy (NCBI): domain Eukaryota; kingdom Metazoa; phylum Chordata; class Mammalia; order Scandentia; family Tupaiidae; genus Tupaia; species Tupaia belangeri. The sequence goes on along the minus strand of NW_006159534.1, from coordinate 14,509 downwards.
AGTGTCGTTATGAAACTGTGGTAGGTTTTAGCTAGTAACTTAGTAAAAGTACATTTGCAAAGATTTGCACTCTGTATTTTAAAGGAATCTGAATTTAATCTATTTTATTATATATGGGGGTAGTCCTGAAAATGTTCATGAATAATGCATATTAAGAAAAAACTATGCATGGATTTCAAAATTTTTGCACCAAAGTAAGCTTATACTTTATTTTCATTTTCCCACAAAATTTTGAAGTCTCCTTGTATTTTAAAGATGCCCCACAAGTAAAAGTAATACTCTCTAAAACCTAATTCCCTAATAAAACCTAATAAACCTTATACTGAAAGTGATGAACATTAACCATAGTAACATAAACAAGTTGATAATTCTTGCAACTATTATTATATATAGTTATATAGAGAGGTACATTATAAAGATAATTATACATAGTTAATTCTTTTAAGTATTATAAAGATATTCTCAAGGAGTAAAATGTTTGGATTCTTTAGTAGCTGTTTCTAACTCTAAAAAGAAAGGAGAAGAGTGAAACAGTCTTTTAGAGAACAGAAACACTTACTGGGACTTTGAAGGGTGAGGTATTTGCAGTGTCCATAGAGTTCGGTTTCTCAGATGTGCTGGTTCCTGAGATACTCCGCCTGCGGGGGGACCTTTCTGCTGGCACCTCTGGAAAAGAGGAGGAAAGTTGAAACATGATGAAGAACCCAAATCCAGGATTTTTCATCAAAATGTAACATTACTGAGTTTTCACAAAAAAATCAGTTTCCTTTAAAGGTGCATTCCATTCTATCTGCACACAATGTGTCTCTTTCTTTATGATGTTGGAACTATCAAGATATAGAAAGACTTGGTGACAGTTTAGTGTGACAGCTTGTATCTTTATCTATGCACATTTAAAGAATAATTTCCTCTGAGTTAGGTTTAATATCTTTAAGTTCACTTAATAGTTGCATCTTTCAGTGTATGAATCTACTTCTCTACTTGTCAGCAATATAAGAGTTAATAGAATCGAATAAAATTTCTGATATTCTTGTGAACAAAATATAGTCTAGGGTTGCACACGATTTGATGGTGTTTGCACAAAGGTCAAAGTTCGGTTCTGTGCAGATAAGATGAGATGTTTCGTTCACAGACTGCAACGAAAGGGCCATGAGAAGACTGAAAGCTGCTGCCAGGATAAAATAACATATATTATGCAGATATAAAAATAGATCAGCTTCTCCTTGTTCTGGCGATATGACCTTACTAAGATCTTAGTCTGAAATCCTGAATCTGTTCAAACTGACCTAACAAAATTTTTGCAGATAATGTGATCTCCAATTTAGTTACTCAATACTATATTTAAGCTACATTTTAAGATTTTTTTTCAGAAAGTGATACACACACACATGCACACACATGCACATACACACACAGATGATAAATATATACATATTATACCTTTATCACAACTGCTTCCCATCTCCACTTCAACTGACAGACATATAGGAATCCAGCTTCTCAGATAACATTAGATAATCTCAACATGGACAAGAAAAAAAAAAAACATATCCTAAAAAAAGTATTCTGTGTTATCTTCCAGATCTTAAAAAATAAGGAGTAAATCGTGACTCCAGAAACTGACATTTTGATTCCTGCCGTTCTCCCTTTAAAAGACAGATGCAGTTTAAACTTCCATTTCTGGCCTCCTGGCCCCTGGGATCCGTGCTACTTCCACTTAAGAGAAAGCGTTTTTTCTCTCGCTCCCTCCCTGTGTCTTGCTCTTCCCCCTCCCTCTCTACAGCTTGCAGAGAGAGCAAGCGAGAAAGAAACACACAGGACTGCAGCTATTCAATCAATCGTTCCGACTGCACATCCTCATTAGTTACTTTCAGGCTATTAACAGACGCCCAACCACTGCCTCCCCTCAGTTACAGAAAATTTCACTGTATTACACTCATCTGCAGCAAGAAAAAACATTTACTGAAATTTATATTCAGCTAGTGCCAAAAGGACACCATTTTACAAAGACCCAGTAATGCACACAAATCAATCCCTCCTATGAAAATCCAACTGGAAGCGCTTACCCTATTACTATCTTGCATTCTGGTCACTGATTTCTTTTCCATGCCTAAACATATCTTTTCAGTGACATCCTGACCAGTAAGATATAAGCCAAGCTACAACACTTCTAATTACTGAGAGGTTGACAATATAGCGTCTCATATGCCTGCAGTACAAGAGAGTTCCAGGTTTTCACTGTGTTTTAAAGATATGACCAATAACTATAAGTCTCTCAACTTCTCTCTAACCATCAGTGGTTAAATGAGCCTTAATGTGCAAAGCCATTTTCAGAATTAGGCACACATGACTTCTAACGCACATCTCTGAAAAAAAATGGCAGTATAATTAGCTCAGATTCATGAGAATGGCACGAAGCACTGAATTTAAGCAAATCAGCCTGTCGGGAGCACACTGAACAGCAAGACCTTCAAACTTCAGGAACATAACTTTACATAGTGATTACCCACATTAGGTGATTCTGTATGAGCACGGTGAGGTGAGGAGTTTGTGTAAGAAGGAAATCTCATCTTTTGTCTGCTAATTACCTATAGAGGTACCTTCGTGTGAAATAAGAAGACAGAAGAGATTGAATATTATAATACAACATATATTTTAATGTCTGAATGATTGCTGGAGTAACCAAGTTTGGAGAAAAAATAAGTTTCATTAACTAGGATAAAAATTATCTAGTAAACAATTTCTTTAATATGTAATATTCTACTAAGGAAAAGAAATGAAACTCATTTCCTCGCTTTCTTCTAAACATCTAATTTTAGTCTTCAGGCATATTAACTCATTAAATAAATATAGTTCAATGCTTTTAACTATTTGAAATTATATTAGCTAAAATGAGAAATATTTCAAACTCCAATAAATATAGTGTTTGTTCTATTTAAAAAAAATTTTGTACATTTTCTTTATCAACTGAAAAAAAATTACACCTCTATTGTTCCTTACAGGGTGTTTAGAGTCCAGAAAGAAGAAATGAAATTATTCTCAAAGCCTGAACAATTGCCACTGAAGAGGAGGAAAGACAGGAAACAAGGCAAGCTAAATCACTACGAAAAGAGGAAAATCTTTACACTACACTCCCTTCTGATACCCCACAACAATGCAACCTATCTACTGATGTAGAGAAGGCCTTTGAAATATCCAAATTCTTTACTTCTTAAAGATGTGTAACTATTTCAATGTAGAGAGAAAAATATATACCCCAAGAACCACTATCCAGTAGAAACCAGGTAGCAGCTAATATTAGTAAGAGCGAATGAACTCTCGGCTGGATTAGTCACAGGTTCAGCACAGTAAACTGGTCCAGCTACCTTTCACTTTAAATCTCCAAGTGAATGGAAAGCTGCTACTATGATCTTAAAGCCACACTTCTGCTGAATTAAAAGAAAAGTCTGTATTAGTTCCAGTAGGCCAAAATTAAACAGCTGTCTCCCTAACAACCCCCATGGTGCAAACTACTGCATTACTTTCACCTGCTGTAAAATTAATGTTACTTCTCTAGTCATAACATTTAATTAGTCATTTTAAAATATTTTTCACTCTCAAAGACTGAGAAAGGAGACAGTACAATATTGCCTTAGGAGCTAAAGGTCTGGAATTGCTTTGTTCTCTTTCTCATCTTATAAAAATAATAACTTTCATCTTTAGATTGAAAGGCAAAAAAAGTTATAAAAAGCTTGGTTAAGTTTTAAATTTCTCTCTTCACTTTCTGTCACTGGGTTTGAACTGAGATGAAGTGATGACTTATAATGATGTGTGATAACCTCCAACATAGCTCCACAAAGAATGATGTAGTGAAGAGGGAGGACATCTGGGTGCTTTTCTCAGCAGCTCTACTATTTATAAGATTCTGTGCAAGCCATTTCACCTTTCCTGTCCTGGTCTTTATCATTTAATAAACTGGGTTATTCAGATCAACCAGAGATGAAGTTTATATGCTTCAATATAAAGTTAGCTTTTTGGAAGGAGGGTGCTCTCTAAATCCAAAGTATTCTAATCTCATTTCCTCAACATACACATTTTCCTCTATGTCAGTTTGCTTTCTCTGAAAAGTGTAGCAAAGAAATTGACAAGTAGATAATTATGAGGTAAAGATATTTCTGAGTTTTCGACGAGGAATTTTTGCCTGTTCAACAAACAGAAATCAACCTCTGTCATAGAACCTACTAGTGTATTCATGGCCTTCAGTTCACTTATCAGGGAATAAATGTCAAAAAAAATCCTGAATCTCCTAAAGAAATAGTCGCATATTTGAGAAAACTCTCAGTAGTTTCTGGGACACACTGGATTCTAAATAATTATTTTCTCCTTTCACAATTTCTACATTTTTTAGTTTTACAACAAAAATGTATTGCTTTAATTTTTTTTATCTAAAAACACATACTATTTTTCTAAATCACAGATTACCATTCCCATTGTATCGTTTATCCCCACACCTGGCAGTGATAGCTGCTTAAAAATATTTTTTAAATAAATAAGTACAATATTGTGGCTGAAAAAGAAAAAAAAAAACAGTACCATAAATATAAAAGATTTAAGTTCTGTTTTTAACTTCATCTTCCATAAACAACTTTGATGAACCAAGAAATTTTATTTGCCTAACTATAACCAACTTTAGGTTATCCAAATGCTCTAGCTTAACTGTATCATGGCTCTTTTTGATTTGTACAGTGATTTACTGTTCCTTTTAGTATTGAGACATATAATTTTTATATTTTTCTTTAAAATTTAATGTATTACCTTTCCCTGTTAGCTAGTCTTAAGATTAGCTATTTGAAGGCATGTAAGTTCCTGCAGTTCTTTTGTACCTACTACCACCAACATACCTCCCCACTTACGACTTAGCCCCTACCACCACCCTAGGCCTACCCAAGCATTAGATACTTAGCTCTAGGAATTTAGTAAATATTTCATAAATTCAATTAAAGTCCAATGACTGCTTGTGAGACCAAATTTCTTTTTTTTAGAGGTTTTCGCTATAGGGCGTGTGTGCTCGCCAGAAAGACAGAAAGAGACAGAGAGATAGAAAGTGAAAAATCACCCCCCCGATAATTATGAGGTAAAGATATTTCTGAGTTTTCGACGAGGAATTTTTGCCTGTTCAACAAACAGAAATCAACCTCTGTCATAGAACCTACTAGTGTATTCATGGCCTTCAGTTCACTTATCAGGGAATAAATGTCAAAAAAAATCCTGAATCTCCTAAAGAAATAGTCGCATATTTGAGAAAACTCTCAGTAGTTTCTGGGACACACTGGATTCTAAATAATTATTTTCTCCTTTCACAATTTCTACATTTTTTAGTTTTACAACAAAAATGTATTGCTTTAATTTTTTTTATCTAAAAACACATACTATTTTTCTAAATCACAGATTACCATTCCCATTGTATCGTTTATCCCCACACCTGGCATTGATAATAAAAAATATTAAAAATATTTTTTAAATAAATAAGTACAATATTGTGGCTGAAAAAGAAAAAAAAAAACAGTACCATAAATATAAAAGATTTAAGTTCTGTTTTTAACTTCATCTTCCATAAACAACTTTGATGAACCAAGAAATTTTATTTGCCTAACTATAACCAACTTTAGGTTATCCAAATGCTCTAGCTTAACTGTATCATGGCTCTTTTTGATTTGTACAGTGATTTACTGTTCCTTTTAGTATTGAGACATATAATTTTTATATTTTTCTTTAAAATTTAATGTATTACCTTTCCCTGTTAGCTAGTCTTAAGATTAGCTATTTGAAGGCATGTAAGTTCCTGCAGTTCTTTTGTACCTACTACCACCAACATACCTCCCCACTTACGACTTAGCCCCTACCACCACCCTAGGCCTACCCAAGCATTAGATACTTAGCTCTAGGAATTTAGTAAATATTTCATAAATTCAATTAAAGTCCAATGACTGCTTGTGAGACCAAATTTCTTTTTTTTAGAGGTTTTCGCTATAGGGCGTGTGTGCTCGCCAGAAAGACAGAAAGAGACAGAGAGATAGAAAGTGAAAAATCACCCCCCCCCAGGGGGGGATGGCCACGCCACAGTCCTTCCTCTTGGAATTTTGGGCATGCACACAAACGGGCCCAGCATGAGTTTAAGCCACCGGGTCCAGGACTCGAACCGCGGTCGACTATGTGGGAGTCCAGCAACATAGCCATTACACTAACTGCTGGTCCCAAGACCAAATTTTTTAACAAGCTAAAATGATCAGTTATGTGTGTGTGTGTGTGTGTGTACTTGTGTGTGTATGCACAATACATAAGAATTCATTTATTAACTAATATCTACCGAGTGTTTATTATGTGCTCAGCTCAAAATGACTTAAAGTAAATAAAATAGAGAAATGTCTCTGTCTTTGCTAACTTACATGAAGTTAAGAGAGGCAAACAATATATAATATTGTGTAAGTGTTTTAGGGGAGATAAAAAGTAGTGAGAGAGATGAAGAGGCTTATAATAATCACCTAAAATAGGTAAGTGCATTGAGAAAGTGAGGTGTCAGTCAATAGTTAGGGAGATGAGGAAGTAGGTCTTGCAGATTTATGGGGAAGAAGCCTGCTGCAGGCAGAGGGAAGGTGGTAGAAAACTTCTAGGTAAGTGTAGAGAGAAGCCAGCAGGACTGATGCCAGTGAGTGGGGATCAGCAGTGGGAGTCTTCTTTTTTTTTTTTTTTTTTTTGGAGAGTTTCGCTATAGGGTGCGTGCGCTCACCAGACAGAGAGAGAGACAGAAAGCGAGAAATCACCCCCCAGGGGGGATGGTCATGCCGCAATCCCTTCTCCTCCATTTTCCTCTCAGGATCTTGGGCACACACGCACACACGCCCGGCGTGAGTTTTAAGCCACCGGGTCCGGGACGCGAACCACGGTCGACTACGTGGAAGTCCAGCGACATAGCCATTACGCTAACTGCTAGTTCCCAGCAGTGGGCGTATTCTGAGAAAAACTGCAGCAGGCATGCTCAGATCATGTTGCCTCAAACGCCTTACATCGAAAGACTTTAGCTTTTTGCTCTGAGATGAAAAACTACCTGGTCAAACACACTTCACCAAAAGAAAGAATTCACACAGAAACCCCATAGAGATAAACTTACCGTACTTTCTTAACTACTGTTTTTTTTTTTTGAGATTTTGAATAGTGAATGTAATTCAGAATAAATCTGGACTATTACTATGTTTGGAAAGAGACTAAAAGGAAGTGTTTATCATATCAACTGAGGGTTGATAAGAATTCTAGTGACTTGAATGAGTTCACAAACACAGTTTGGCTTTTACTCAATATTTTATCATGCTTTGTTGAAATGTTATTGAAAGTATTTTCAATGAGAAAAGTATCTCTTATATGATTGTAGCCAAATATATATAGGTATCAACTATGTTTTAGTTTTGTTCAAACTTATTTAACCAAAGTTCATATATTATGTCTTAAACATACATATACCTAACATAACAGCATAAATAAATGTCATGAATCCTAATGTCTACCATATTTAGAATTAGTCATCGCAGTTTAAAAAATAAGTGGAGAATGATTTTAAAATACTTTTTGAAAATGAAATGATTTACTATAAAGCTATTAAGCACCTCTTTTATGAATCACTCGGGAGAAAAATTTTTATAATAATTTAAGTTAATATTGAGTGTAACGTGCCGGGTCTAGTGCCTTTCTTACTTAATCTTCACTACCAGCCCCTGGGGTGTAACGATTATTACTCTGATGAAGACATAGTCAAGATAAGTTTACTAATAAGTTCAGAAAATTCAGCTGGAAAGGTGAACACAATGTAGAAAAATATTTATAAAGTGGACAATTGGTGGACAATTATATAGGGAACAAAAATACCACAGCAAGTTATGACAGATCAAAACAATAGCACATGTTTACAGATACAATCACTTAAGCTTATAAAGTATGTCTAAACACTTCACGTTAACAGCAGCCCAAGCCAATTCCTAGTAATTCTGTGTCCGGAATAAATGTGAATACTCTGCCAATTCCAATTATTCATGGAATCAAATATTTTTGATATTGTATTTATTAAACAAGTTTCTAATGTAATTCTCAAAAGGAGAAATCTTCAGTTTGCTTCAAAAGCCTTTTTAAAAATCAATAACATTTCAACAAAGCATGATTAAAAATTGAGCAAACACCAAACTGTTTGCGTACCCATTCAAGTCACTGAAATTTTGGCACGTATAGTGTTGTTGTGAATGAGCCCACTTCTCTCTAATCTATTTTTTCTCACATTGTGTAAAGGATGACAACATTAAATAGGATGAGACATGTCAGTGGCTCAAGTTATTAATGAATGAGATAAGCAAACAACTTCTCTCTCCATGCTGGGAATTCTAAATGAGGAGGATTCTTCTCTCATAGGAGGTAAAAGAGGTATTTAAGAGAATAGGACGGATGGAATAGCAGTCAGAACCTCTTCAGTAGAAGGGCTTTAATGTAACAAATGGCAAAAAGTGAAAGAAAAAAGGCTTTCACAAAAATGAGGTTTCATTTTTTTTTTGTTGGAGGACTCTTAAAGGTAATGGGAGCTTAAAGATGGAGTTAAAGAACAATACTGTAAAAGAAAAGTGACAAGAGCAAAGAGGAAAACCACACACTGCATGTATATAGTTGCTAACACAACAGCATCTGGGTGCAGTCTAGATTTCATCCACCATTTCAGC
>NW_006159534.1:0-5610 GCF_000334495.1 Tupaia belangeri chinensis | reverse complement strand
GCAGGACATTTTCTGCTATATCCCACTTCTACTGCTTTCAGGCTCATGCACTGACAGTCACCAGCATTCAGTTGCTCTGAAAATACAAATCCCCAGAGCCACTTTAATTCATCCAATTTGTATTACTTAGACTGCAGTACTTCACTCAAACAAGCAATCCTTTCAAGTTTACATGCCTTAGACACTCCAATATGTACGAACTGGGGCTAAGTACAGAAATGTGGTGAGTTCTCAGAAAGCAAAGCCATTCAGTCTCCCTTCCTTTTTCTTACTTCAATAATACATTTACCATTGCTTTTCTAATATTTCCTCTTGTTGTTACAAGAGGAAAACAAATAATTCCCTCACCAAGGTATCTGACCATCCATGAGTATTCCATTTCTTCACATGATAATGCTGAAGGAGCTGTTGGAGAACAGTTTTAGTGCAAATAATGCTCTCAATGGAAAGGCTATGAAAATAGCTCAAGGATGTTCACGTGTTATCTTAAGTTTCAGACACAAAACGTATCTCTGGTTCTTACTGATAACAACCAGGCATCTTTAAAATGATGATAAAAACACAGCAATGACAATCACAACACCACACCATCATTTATTGTGCTATTTATTACATACTAAGTTAGGTTTTATATGAGTTATCTCTTTAATAGTCATAATTATCCTTTGTGACTGTAATTAATACCTCAATTTTATAGATAAGGAAATAAGGATTTGTTCTGTTACTCTGCCCATGTTTGCACAACTAGAAAAAGGCAAAATCAGGTTTGGAACACATGCAGACTGGATTTAGAGCCTATCCTTTTCTATCCTTTTTTTTTTTTTTTAGAGCCTGTGCTTTTAATTGCCAAGCATGTTATACTTCTCGCCATGTGTTTTGTATAATGGACTATAATGGAGGGAAAAAAAAATAAGATAACCAAAGAATATCCAGTTTTCTTTCTTTTTTATTTTTTCTTTTTTTTGGAGAGGTTTTTGCTATAGGGCATGTGTGCTCGCCAGACAGAGACAGACAGAGAGACAGAAAGCAGGAAATCACCCCCCAGGGGGCATGGCCATGCCGCAATCCCTGCTCCTCCATTCTCCTCTTGGGATCCTGGGCACGCACGCACATGCGCCCGATGTGAGTTTAAGCCACCGGGTCCGGGACTCAAACCACAGTTGACTACGTGGGAGTCCAGCGACATAGCCATTACGCTAACTGCTGGTCCCGAACATCCAGTTTTCTTACTGCTTCCTAAATACAAGTCAAAGAATTTTTTTAACAATATGCACATCACTTTTTTTTTATTTTTTATTTTTTTAAAGATTTTTGCCATAGGGGCATGTGCTTGCTGGAGAGAGAAAGTGAGAAATCACCCCTTGGGTGGATATCCATGCTGCAATCTCTTCTCCATTCTCCTCTCAGGATACTGGGCACACACGCACACACGCTTGGTTGGTTGTTATGATTGTTGTTGTAGAGATGCTTTTTGCCTTAGGGAGTGTGCACTGGCGGGGGTGGGGGGAAGAGACAGTGAGAGTGAATGTGAGAAATCAACTCCCAGGGGAAATGGCCACGCTGCAATCCCAGGATCTTGGGCACGCATGCACATGGACACAGTGTGAGTTTCAAGCAACCATGTCTGGGACTTGAGCCATAGTCAGACATGTGGGAATCCAGTAATGTAACTTTATGCTACCTGCTGGCCCTGTGCTTGGTGTGCTTTTCAAGCTGCCAGGTTGGGGACTTAAATCATATAGGTGGCCATGTGGGATCTGGTGTGATTTTTCATGTTTCGAAGACAATTAAGTCATACTCTTTGAGGGGTCTACTGTAAATAAAACCCATCTAAGAAAACTCAATCCTGGAGTGCTGATGCTAATAAGAATGTTTTTAGTCAAGAAACACAGAGAGGTGGTGAGGCAATAGGGTGAACAGTCCGAAAGTCTACTTAACAACAAAAGTGGAATGGTAAAAATATTTGAACAAAACAGAAAATAAGCTATCAAGGATATCTACTACTGGGAACCAGCAGTTAGCGTAAATGGCTATGTCGCTGGACTCCCATGTAGTCGACCACGGTTCGTGTCCCGGACCCGGTGGCTTAAAAACTCACGCCGGGCGTGTGTGCGTGTGTGCCCAAGATCCCGAGAGGAGAATGGAGGAGAAGGGATTGCGGCGTGACCATCCCCCCTGGGGGGTGATTTCTCGTTTTCTGTCTCTATGTCTCTCTCTGTCTGTCTGGCGAGCGCACGTGCCCTACAGTGAAAATCTCTTCAAAAAAAAAAAAAAAAATGAAGGATATCTATTACTAAAGCTACCAGGGAATGGTGGTTAAGGCACTAGATTCTCACATGGCTGACTGTGGTTTGAGTCCTGGGCCTGGAGGCTTGAATTAGTCCAGGCATGTATGCATGTATGCCCCAAATCTCAGGAGAATGGAGGAGAAGGGACTGTGGCATGGCTATTCCTGCTTGTGGGTAATTTCTCACTCTTTCTCTCTCTCTCTCTCTCTCTCATTCTTTCTTTCTCTCTCTGTCTCTATCTAGCAAGTGCACATGTTCTATGGCAAAACATAAAAAATTTTAAAAAAGAATATCTACTACTGATTTCTTGAATTAAAAACTGACAAAAGCCTTAAAAAAATAATGTGTTCTTCAATATTCCTAAAGCAATGTTCAATATACCTGTTATCTCCATAGTTATCTATGGAGATAACTACTTAGAAAAATTCTATAAACTAAACATCTAAAAAACATTAGTATTTTAGGTTTTACAAAGACCAATTTCTAACTAATTAACAAAACATTGTTTAGTATAAAATAACTGTTTTGAGCATTTCAATCTATTTATATTTACAAGATTTTTCTTAATCTCACAGCTCCTTTTTGGTGAGTTACACTGTCACCAATTCTGGAAGATAATTCTCTGCTAATATACAAATATGCTCCAAGACTTTTATCTAAACTTTTTCTATAATTGATTTAATAATGTATTCTCTTTTGGGTATTTTTGTTGTTGTTAAGTTTATTTATTTCTTCCATTAGCAAGAGAAACAAAGAGACGAGGGTGGGGAAAGAGTTGAACACCGAGGACAAAACCATGAACCCAGGCCCTGCCACCACCAGACAGGGAAACATCATTAGCAAAGTTTTAGCTAGCCTCACCAGATAGTGGGCATGCTTGTTCCTGGTGTACTCAGTGTAGTCTTGCATGCGAACCTAAAACCTTCCCATGAGAGTCAGGCTTGAAGAATGTCACATTTTACGCCACTGTCCAACCTCTATTCTCACTGTTAACGTGCTTCACATACATTTGGGATTGTAATCTCAGATTTATTCGTACCATGACTTCAATACTGAGTGAACACTAAAAAAATTAAAAATAATAATAATAAATTGGTCCTTGATTATGCCAGGGTCTGTTAAAATTAGTTTGGGTTAAAAATAATGCTTATTCCCAAACATATTAATAAAAGGTAGTGAAAAGTTGCAACATACAAATATGTAGATCTCAATACAAAGACAGTAACGTAATCATTTACTGAGAATTAAATATGCACATGGCACTGTCAAAAACAAAACAGTTTACATTCAACATCACTTATTAGTGAACACAACAGAAGAGGTGTTGATCTCTTCCCCTTTGGCTACCAAACACTTTCTCTTGGAAACTCTGTTTCATTTCGTTCTTTCTACCACTCTCTATCACCCTAATCAAGGGCTTTTTATCTTCTCATGCAGATTAAGGCAGAAACCACCTAACTGATCTGATTGTCTCTTTCTGCTTAAAGCTATCTTGTTTCTCATTACCAGATTAATCTCCCTAAAACATTACTTTCTTGATGGAATTGTCTCTTAGAGATCGTTAGACAAAACAGTCAGGCATTTAAAAAAAAAACATTACCCTATCCTACCTGACATATTCACTTTTCTGCCAATAATTTTCAATAATTTGCCTCTATCAGGTATTTCTGATCTCAGACTGGCCACATTCATTCTCCTTTGTCTGTCTTTCCTAATGATTTTTCTTTATCTGCCAAATCTCAGGTGACCTTCAATACCAACTTCATCTGCTCCCATAAAACCAGGCCCAATTATGCTCTGATTTCCAATGAATACATTTATATAAGTGCCTATTCTTTGATTACATGTTCTCTAGTTACGGGTACCAAACTAAACTCCATTACTGACCAATACTTAGGTTTTGCAACTCAGGTCTTCTGCTATGGTGATATCTAAATTTGTGAAGAAAACACATTTGACAGAATTCACCCAATTTTAAGTATTTCTTTCACAAAGTTTCGGTAAACCACTTGCATTCATTCTTATTTGTCTGCAGGTAGTAACAAATACCATGAAAGACAATAAATAGTAGTAAATATATTTTAACAACTAAAAACCAGTTAAGCATACTTGGTCTGGAGACCTATTTTTCTCCCTTTTAATATTCACATGTGCCCATAAATTAGGATTCTATTAGGTCAAACCATAAAGAATTGCCATTTTTTTGGAGGTTAAAATGGTAAAATATCAACAATTTTACGTAGTTCAACTTAATACATAATAGATTAATAATGGGCTAGCAGGTGGCACAGTGGTTAAGACATTGGGTTCCACATGGCTAACGCTGCATTTTGAATCCCAGACCCAGTGGTTTGAAAAACACGATGGGGGGACCAGAAGGCACTGGAATGGCTCTGTTGCTGGACTCCCATGTAGTTGATCGTGGCTCGAGTCCTGAACCTGGTGACTTAAACTCATTCCGGGTGCGTGTATGTGCGTGCCCAAGATCCTGAGAGGAGAAGGGAAGAGAGGGGATTGAGGCGTGGCCATCCCCCCTGGGGGGAGTGATTTCTCGCTTTCTGTTTCTCTGTCAAGTGCATGTACCCTATAGGAAAAACTTCTCAAAAACAAACAAAAAAACAAAAAACAACAACTACGATGGGCACATATGTATGCATGTCCAAAATCCCAAGGGAGAGAATGGAGGAAAGAAGGGATTGCAGCATGGTCATGATTTGTCACTTCACTTCTGTCTCTCTCTCTCTGGGGAGCATGCATGCCCTATGGCAAAAAATCTATTAAAATTAATTAATAACTTCTACAGTTAATTCTAATTCACACACAAATATTATCACTTGGTCAAGTTTAAGAACCATTTTTTTTGGAGAGGTTTTTGCTATAGGGCGTGTGCGCTCGCCAGAAAGAGAGAGACAGAGAGACAGAAAGTGAGAAATCACCCCCCAGGAGGGATGCCCATGGCTCAATCCCTTCTCCTCCATTCTCCTCTCAGGATCTTGGGCACGCATGCACACATGCCCGGCGTGAGTTTAAGCCACCGGGTCCAGGACTCAAACCGCAGTCAACTACGTGGGAGTCCAGTGACATAGCCATTACACCAACTGCTAGTCCCTTAAGAACCATTTTTAAGGCCAGATGCTGGCAATACTGTAAGCACATGGGAATGTTCCACGTTCTTATTCTGAGAACCTCCTTGAACATACCAGATGTTAATGATCATGATCTGTGGTTGACTGAGGCCAACGGTGGGTTATGGCATGAAGAACCTTTTGGGAGGCCTGTCTTTTTGTTTTAGTCTCTCTCTCTCTTTCTCTCTCTCTGTCTC
>NW_006159533.1:207861-214467 GCF_000334495.1 Tupaia belangeri chinensis | reverse complement strand
AATTATATGATATATCTAAAAAAAGAAAATGTAGAAGAAACAAGAAATGGAAAATCATTTGTTGCTGATAACATGTATGGTAATATCCTTGATTGAGCCAAGATACTGTGAATTCTGAAGTGGAAAACACTTTTTTATGGTGTATTGATATAGAGTGAATGAATGTAAATAAAATAAAATACAACATCCCTTCATGATTCAGACCCTAAGCAAAATCAGCATAGAAATGATATTTCTCTACAATATAAAAGCCATATATGAACTATATCTAAAATCATCAAACTGAAACAAAACAAGGCACTTTCTTCAGGAGGAGAAGGAATCACTTTGTGTCTCTCTGTCTCTCTGGAGAGCACATGGACCCTATAGCAAAAAATCTCTAAAAATTTTTTGTCACAAGAAATTTCTCTATTTGCAGAGGACATGGTTATATACACTCAAAACTCAAAAGAATCCACATGAATCTCCCAGAAGTCAAAAATTAAATTGGCTGGTTACAAATTAAATATTTTTAAAAAATACATATCTGTTCCATAAACCAACAATGAGCAGACTGAAGTAGAATTCAAAGAAGTAATCCCATTCACAATAGCCACAAAAATATAAGATACCTAGGAATAAACTTGATTAGAGAAGACAAAGTCCTCTAGAGGGAAAACTATTAAAAACTTTAAAAAGAAATTGAAAATGTCATCACAAAGTGGAAAGACATTCCATGTTCTTGGATTGGAAGAATTAATATAAATGAAATGCCAATTCTACCCAAATTAATCTACAAATTTCATGCAATTCCAATTATTACTTGTGATATTATTCAGAGATTTAGAAACTATAATCATAAAATCTGCCTGGAATAATAAAATAACCTATTTTCCCAAAGCAATGCTACATAAATAGAATCTCACACTCTCTACCCCAAAATATATTACAAAGCTGTGATTGTCAAAACATCATGGTATTGGCACAAAAAAAGGAAGTTAGACCAATAGAGCAGCATAGAAAACCCGGAAATAACCCCGTCAAATATACAGGCAACTGATTTTTGAAAAGTGCACAAGACGATCCAAAGAGGAAAAGAAAATCTCTTCAGGAAATGGTGTGGGAAAAACTGGATATTTATCCACAGAAAAATAAACCTGGACCCTTATCTCTCATGAATAACAAATATCAACTAAAAAATATCAAAGATTCAAGCATAAGCCCTCAAATTATAAAAGTTCTGGTGGGAAATCCAAGGTCAATCCACCGAAATACCATAGTAGGCATATAACTTCTTTTTAATGAATGATTGATTGATTTAATTCTTTTTATTATTATTATTATTATTATGTAATTCGACTAGAAGGTGAGAGAGGTAGGCAAAGTGAGAAAGCAAGTCACCAGGTCCAGAACTTGAGCCATGATGAGCCATGTGGGAATCCAGCACTTTATCCACCATAACACCCTACCAACCTTGGCAAATAACTTCCTAAATATTACCCCCAGAGCACAGACATTGATCCTGAAAATAGATGATGACCTTGCATCAGGTTAAAAAGTTTCTACACAACAAAGGAAACAGTAGAATGAAGAGACACCCCTTGGAATGGGAGAATATATTTTCAAGCTCTCCCTCAGATAAGGGACTGATAACCAAAATATACAAGAAACTCAAGCAGCTTACCTGCAAAAATAACCAATTCAATTAAAAGATGGGCAAATTAGTTGAACAGACAATTCCAAGGAAGATATGCTAACATTCTAATAGCATAAGCAAAAATGCTTAGCAGCCCTTACCATAAGGGAGATACAAATCAAAATCACAATGAGATATCACCTAACCCCAGTCAGAATGATAAGTGCTGGTAAGGCTACCCTGAAAGGGGCTGCTGTTAAAAAAGAACCTTCCTATGCTTTTGACAGGAATGTAAATTTGTGTAGCCACCGTGGAAAACAATATGGAGTTTCCTCAAAGACTTACAAATAGTGTACAACTACCATGTGATCCAGCAATTCCACTCCTAGGTATATACCCAAAGGATAAGAACACTTTCATCCAGAAAAACCCTTGATCATCCATGTTTTTCATGTGATCATTCACCATTGCTAAGACATGGAATTAGTCCAAATGTAAAGCACAGGTGAATAGATTGAAAATGAGTGACACATATATAACTATGTAATACTATTCAACCATAAAAAAAAAAAAACAGGACTCTGGCATTCATACAAAGTGTACAAAAATGGAAAATTTAATGCTAACTGCAGCAATTGGGATATGAAAGGCAGGCATTTCATGTCTCCAGTTAATATATCCTGAATGTATGCACTCTAAGGCAGAAATTGAAAGACTGGGATATATAAAATCATAGAGAACAGTTGTGGCTACTAGAAACTGTGTAGGAAGTTGGTTGAAAATAGGCTGGGGTAGGAGGGAGTAAATCAAAGGAAAAAAAGTAGCAAAACATATAAGAGACACAAAAAAGGAAAATTATTTGTTGATGATAATGTGTATATTAGTATCTTTGACTGGACTAATATAAGTTCCCTTCTCTGCTATTGTACCTTCACATCCCTCAGCTTCTGACATAGAGTACTCAGTATGTGTAGGAAAATACAATGCCTCTCTTTTATATTCTGGCTTGCATTGCTTACTATTAAATTCTTCTTATCCACCCACTTTGTAGCAAATGGAAGTGTCTCATTTTTTATGGCTGAGTACTGTTCCACAGTGTACATATGTCACATTTTTTCAATCCAATCCTATATTCTTGGCCTTTTAGGCTGGTTCCATGTCATAACAATTTTGAAAAATGCTGCAATGAACATGGGTTTGCAAGTGTTTTTCTGGCTGAGGGTTTTCCTATTCTTTAAGTAAATATCCAGTAGTAGAATTATGAGTCACAAAGTAGTTCTAGCTGTAGGGTTTTTTTTTAGAGCTTCTATATTATTCTCCACATGATGGTACTAATTTATATTTCCATCAACAATGAAATATGATTCTCTTTTTACTGCAGCCTCACCAGCACTTGTTTTTCTTTATTTTTCAATCAAATCTATTCTGATTGAGATTAATGGTATGTTATTGTAGTTTTGATGTGTATTTCTCTTATGATAAGTGATGCTGAGCATTTTTATAAGATTTTTGCCTATTTTTATGTCTTTTCTGGAGAGTTGTTTGTTTAGCTCATTTGTCCATTTTTACATTGGATTATTTCATTTTTTAGAGGGGGGGAGGTTAAACCAATTGAGCTCCAAGTACATTCTGATTATCATTTCTTATCTGAGACATGGATTGAACATATATTCTCCCATCCTAAGTATTGTTTCTTCACTCTAGTTATTGTTTCTCCTGATGTAATAAAGCTTTTTGCCTAACAGTGGGATTATTGCCTGTGGCTTAGGGGTCTAAAGAAATCTTTGTCTGTTTTCAATCCAACATAGAAAAGATGTACAAAAGAATAGAAAACTATGGAGGCTATTATGAAAAAATAATGGGGCCAGTAGATGATATAGAGGTTAGAACAACTGAGCCCCACATTACTGACTGTGTGGTTTGAGTTCTCAACCCAGTGGCTTGAAAATCACTCTGAGTTCATGTTCTTGCATGCCCAAAGTACCAAGAGGAGAATGTAGAGGAGATTGAAGTATGGCCATCCACCCTGGCAGGAGGTAGGTGGTAATTTTCCACTTTCATTTGTCTTTTTTTTTCTGATGACTGCATGTGCCCTATGGTAAACTTAAGAAAAGAGAAATAACAGATATATCAGAATATGAAAGTAGAAAACAATGGTATATTCAAGATAGGGTGAAAAATATTATAATGTGTAAATATTGACATGAATAATTAGAGTTTTATATAACATGTACACAAATGAAGTAAAAGTGGTAAGATATAGATTTAAGAGCAAAAGAAATAAACCACTTATCTAAAAATATGTAAGTAAATCTCTGCGACCTTGTTTTAGTCAGTATTTTTCAGTTACACTAAAATAAAAAGTAGATAAAGTGGACAATATCAAATTAAAACTTTTGTTGTTCAAAGGATACAGTAAGAAAGTGAAAACACAACCCCTGGAGTGGGAACAAAATATTTGCAAATCATATATCTGATAAGCAAGTTGCTCCTGAATAAAGAAATCATACAACCTTAAAATAAAATGCACATAGCCCACTTAAAAATCAGTGATGTATACTGATTAAAAGTATAAAATAACCTCCATATTGTTCTCCAAAGCAGCTGGACCAATTTACATTCCAACTGACAGTGTATGAGTGTTCCCCTTTCACCACATCCCTCCCAGCAGTTACTGACTCATTCTGAATGATTGAATGTGTAAAAGACATAAATAATACTAATAAAAAGTATAAAATAAGAAAATAATAAGAAGAACTGAAAAAAACAATTTGAAGTTTTCCACTGAAATAAATAGATTTGAATAGACATTTCTCCAATGATGATACAAAATTGGACAGTAAACACATGAATAGATGCACAACATTATTGGTCACTAGTTTTTCAATCAAGCAAAATAACTTAAAGGTCTGGTGTACAACATCATACTCAGTTAAATAATGTATTAGATACATAAAATATGTTGAGAGAGTAGGCATCATGCTAAATGTTTTTATCACACTAAAAAGCAATAATCAAAAATAGAGAAAGATTGTAATTACACAAAGTGGAATACGGAATACTTTAACTTGAATTCTTGAGTTCCTTATAAGCGTTGACTTAAAAAAAAAGAAGATGAAAGGAAAATATCAGCAGAAACCAATAGGTAGTGTGTTGGTTACAGCATTGTACTCCCATATGGCCAACCATGGTCTGAGTCTCAGACACAGTAGCTTGAAAATTATGCTGGGCACATGTGCATGCATGCCAAAAACTCCAGGAGGAGAATGGAAGAGAAGAGATTGTGGCATGGCTATCCTCCCCTTGGGGGGCACAACTTCTCACTTTTCTTGTCATTGTCTTTCTCAAGTGAGCACATGTACCTTATTGAAAAAACCTTAAAAAAGAAAAAGCCCTTGAATAAAACTTAAAATGATTAAAAAAGGAATAATGCAAACCAAATTTACTGTGATGGTTATGATAATAATAATCAAAACCAGCAAGTTTTGGTGAAGTGTAGACTGGTTGGAGCTCTCATTCAGGCTCTCAACATTAGACCTAGAGTTACCAAATAACCCAACAATTGAACTCCTTGGTATCTACCACAGAGAAATAAAAAAATATGTCCACATGAGAACTTTGCCATAAATATTTATAGCAGTATTACCATATTAGCCTACAAAAGAGTGATAAAATGCACACTGAAAGTATAAACTTTTAAATTTTATTTTAAAATTAAAATGTATAATCAAATGTGGTTATATCCACATCTGAAATACTATCTGGCAATAATGAGAGATGAAGTGCTTGGAACAGAAACTTAATCTGGTGGTTAAGAAACCTGGATGTCATATGGCTGATTGTGTAGTACAATTCTCAGATCCAGTGGTTTGAGAAATACGCTAGGAATATGTGCATGTGTTCAAAATCCAGACGGGATGAAGAAATAGAAGAGAAAGCATTGCATGATGGCCACACCACAGTGAGATATTCTTTCTCCCTATGTCTTTCTTGTACTCCCTGTCAAGTGCACACTCTCTGGCATATTTTTTTAAGAAAAAGAAATTAAGAACTTGTACATGCTATAACCTACATAATCCTTGGAAATATTTCACAAGGTAAAATTCAATCACAAAACATATTTTTTTAAGAAAAAGAAATTAAGAACTTGTACATGCTATAACCTACATAATCCTTGGAAATATTTCACAAGGTAAAATTCAATCACAAAAGACTACATGTGATATCATTCCATTTATACTAAGTGTTCAGAATAGCTAAATCTACAGAGATAGAAAGTGGATAAGTGTTTTCCAGAAGCTGAGGCAGGAGAAAAATAAGGAGAGGTTATTAATGGGTGTGGGGTTTTGTTTGGGGCCTGATTAAAATGCGCTGGTGCTTTGATAAGTATTTGTTGAGAGGTACCAAAAGCTTTGTCAATAGACATGATCACTTAATGCCATTTTCTGCCAATAATCTTACTCAGAGAAACACAGTGTGTTTAAAAGGATTAAATATCTACGCATTGCTTACAGATGCATAAATTAGTCACATTAGAAGAGGCCAATATGGGTAAACAAGTGTAGCACAGCCATGCTAACATGTGATAGTCACAGAAATACTAACATAAATGCACATTTAATTATATAATGTTATGTGTACAATAAATGTTAGGGATCCAACACCATTTGCAAAATGTGGTTGACAGTGTGTGTTCATGTTGTTACTGCTATAAGTGCAGTAGAAAATTCTAGGTCTTGAAAACTACATGATGTCTGAGTATGTGCACATCTCTGGCTGACAGACAGAAAGCAGAATACAAAGCATGTCCTCTAGCCTTATAATGTGGATCAAAGGTTACCACCCTAGAATATGCATTGACTTCCAGGAGAAAACTTGTTTCTACTTTTTACACAGAGTGCCTGAGATTGACGGGGCCATGCAGACAACACAAACTGGTAAAGAGGCTGTCTCCCATGGCCTGGGCTGGGAAGAAACTGCGAGACAAGGCC
>NW_006159533.1:202274-207058 GCF_000334495.1 Tupaia belangeri chinensis | reverse complement strand
GAGTTCTGCTCTGGGTGTAGCTGGCTGAGAACATGCTAAGGAGCATTGAGATTTCAGCCTAATTCTGCTCACCTGCACCGCCTCCGACAGAGTCAACCCACCCCTGCCGAGGCTGGACCCTGGCATGAGATCAGAGGTTATTTTGACCACTTATAATCACTTTCTGTCACCCTAACACTGGAAGAAAAAATAAATTTGCTGCTACCAAATATGAAATTATTTGTCAATTGTAAAGTATATGGTAATATCTTTGACTAGTTTAAAATACAGTATATTCATGCTGGGAACATTCATTACATATGTTGTAAAAATGTTCAGTGACTGAATGTAAATAAAGAAATAAGAAAAGAAATATCACAGGCCTAAAAATAACTATCATGAAATGCTGCTAATGATAAAAAGATAAAATGTTGGAAAAACAAAATAGTGGGAAGGAACAGATATTGGGCAAGCAGAGGCTTGCATGTAAGACAAGTCTTAAATTCTATCTGAATATCAGAAATCCTATCAGCTCTCTTCTGCTCAAAGCGTCCTGCAGAAATGACGAATTTCAAATAGTCCAAACTAAATTGCTAAGGATAGAGACATCCATGGAAGCAAACTGCAAATTGCCTAGCCTTCTGAGACCACAAGCATGTTGATAGCACAAAGATTTTACAGGGCTCTTCACTGTGGCAATCTACAAAGGATGCACTGAACATAGGCTATTTGCTGGCAAACTTCTCATTAAACATTTAACTATAGTAACTCAGTTGTGTCAGATGCCTGCGGCAGAGTTACAAAAAAAACAGATTTAAGGCAATTTAGCATTGTTTTCTAGAGAAGTTAGGAATCAGGGTCAAAAGGATATTATTCCTCTCTGATAAATTATCCTTCTTGATGATTTTTTTTTCTTGGCTATAGGGTACATGCACTCACCAGAAAGACAGAAAGCAAGAAATCACCCTGCAGGGGAATGGCCATGCTACAATCCCTTCTCCTTCATTCTTCTCTCAGGATTCTGGCAAACACACAGGCCTGGTGTGAGTTTATACTGCTATGTCCAGGACTTGAATGACAGTCAATCATTTGGGAGTCCAGTGATGTAAGCATTACACCATCTGCTGGTCCCCTTCCTCTTGGTGTATTTACAGTTAGTATCACAAGCCCAAAGGTCTCATGCCTGACAGGATTGAATGAATGATTTTCTATGTCTGTATAGAATGGAGGTTATAAGGCATCATGGCTTCTCTACAAGACACATTTCTACAATGTTTTTTACAACCATCAGCACCCAGAGTTATCCCCTTGATGCTATCAATGACTTCACATAGTCACTTCACATAGTGTCTCAGTCTGCATGTAGCCTCATTATGTGGTCTCATCTGTAGGAGAGACTGAGGCCTCAACCTTCTCATTCATTGTGGGCTTCCCAGTACCTGAATATGCAGATAGTAATGATGGAGAGGACAAAGGGAAATTGAAAAAAAAAGGATAAAGAATAGTCATAAATGTATAACAAGGAACTTACCAATAATCTTTCACTTCTTGATTTACTCTCATCAGGAAAGATAGCTCAAATATGTCTCTTTTATCTAACAATAAATAAAGAAAAAGAAATCCACCCAGTACCAGGTCCCCATCTCTGTAGACAATTGACTTCAGGTTTTGGAAAGAACTGTCAAATGTCTCACATGCAATTTGTAAAGGCTCCAGAAATAGTAAGAGAAAAATCAAAGAGATTGACATGCCAGTAGACATAACCTTGTGTGTACTGAGCTAAGAAGGTGGAACTGTATTGCGTCTCCAGGCTCACCCCTGTGCAGGGAGAATCAAATTCTTCAGTGGTCACAGAAAATTTCCACTTTTTTCTGTCTGCCCTTAATCTTTAAAAATTATGAGCCTGACTGGAATGACAGACAAGGGCTTAGCTAACAGCAGGAAAAAAGGCATTTCTAAGGGAATCCCTGTGCAAAGACTCACCCTTAGTATCACTGTGATCTGAGGTCTGTCTTCCCTGTCTTTTTACTGTGTCACTGAAGTCCCATCCAAGAGCTCTGGGGATCTCCCTGCCCTGAGGTTCTGCACCTGCCATCCCCAATTTTGAAAAAAAAAAATCAGAGAAAAACACAGTTGGGGCTTCTATTCTCTTAGCTTCTATCACTTTATTACAGCCCAGCAAGGCTTTCAGGACCACCCCCTCCTGAAACAAGCTCTGTAATTTTGTGCCCATGAGAGATTGAAATTGATTGTGTAGGAAGACTGCCCCTAGGCATTTGGTTGAATGAAAAAAAAAAGTCTAGTATTGAAATCAATGAAACACCTCCCAGGAAAATTCTAAATGATGCTTTATCAAGGAGAGGAAGGGCTGACATCAGTCATTGGTGGTTCCTCAGCAAGCACAGAACACATTTCATTACTGTCTCTACCATCACTCCCCGGTCTGCAATACCAACCTTGGAGAAATGGGCTTTTTAATTTACAAAGGAGTAGGCAACATTTCAGAGAAGACTGTATTATTCTCTATCCCCAAATTCCTCATTAAAGTAACCCACTGACCCCTCAGCCTCATGTCCTGTCTTCTGACATTTAATAATAAAAACACTAAGTCTTCATCATTATATGGTTTAATCTGTGAAAACTAAAAAGAATTTTACTCTTGATCTACCATTTACCCCTTACTCTACTTTTTCATCTACTCATTTGATCAAAAGTATTTGTGATAACATTTTTGCTTCTTTCCTTTTTTATTTATAAATGCATTTATGTATAGGCATTTTCCATAGGGCACATGTGCTTCCCAGAGAGAGACAGAGAGACGAAAAGTGAGAAATCACACCCCCCCACACACATGGGATGGCCATGTTGCAATATTAATTTTTCTTCTCTTTTCCTCTTGGGATTTTGAGCATGCACATAGTTATGTGCCCAAATATGATTTTCAAGATGCCAGGTCCAGGAATTGAACCACTGTCAGCCATGTGGGAATCCAGTGCCTTTATCACCATACAACCTGATAACCCTGTTCATTTTTTAATTATATTTCTGTTTTTTTTTTTTTTTTACTAAGTATACATTTTACAGATTTATATATACAAGAAGATGTTTTGAGGATAACCAGGTGATGTGGTGGGTAAAGCGACTAGATCCCACATGACTGACCATACAGTTCAAGTCCCAGATTTGACTGCTTGAAAAACACATTACGCCTGTGTGTGCCTGCTCCAAATCCTGAGAAGAGATTGGAGGAGGTATTGTGGCATGGCCACCGCCCCCAGAAGTTATTTCTCATTCCTCCCTCCTCCAATGAGAGCATGCACTGTACAGCAAAACAAACAAATAAATAAATTATTTTAAAATGACATTTTGATAGATGTAAAACTTGGGAGGTGGCCAAGTCCAGCCATTTCACATATGCATTATCTCACAACTTATGTTTTAGTGTTGAGAACACAATATCTACACTCTTAGTATGTTTCAAGTATATAATGTGTCATTGTGTATAATGGACACTTAAACTCATTCTTCTTGGCTAACTAAAATTTTGTGCTTTTTAACCAATATTTTCCAAGTTTGCCTACCTTCATCCTTGGAAACTACCATCTTACTCTGTTTCTACAAATTTGACTTTTTTCTTTTTTAGTTTTGCTATAGAGTTTGTGTACCCTGTGTGTGTGTGTGTGTGTGTGTGTCTCGGTGTGGGTGTGTGTGTGTGTGAGAGAGAGAGATACAGAGAGAGAGAGAAATCAACTTCCAGGGGGAATGACCATGCTGCAATCCCTCCTCCATTCTCTGTTTGGGATTTTGAGGATGCATGCATACTCTTACAGCAAGCTACCAGGTCCAGGACTTGACCCTCACAGTTTGCAATGTAGGGTCCAGGTACCTTAACCATCCCTCCACCTGACTGGTCTTAATTTTATTATTTTTTTTTCCAACTGATTTAGTCTCTTTATTCTTTTGGTCATCTTTTCCACAGTTAACTACGTCCACTGCAGGTGATGAAAAGGCTCCACTTCAAATGTTGGCATGGCTATAAACATGGTCTTTCCCTTTACTGCAACTCAGAATTAAAACCTTTGATTCTTGTTTATTTTATACTCCAGTCCCAGAAGTAGTTTTCATTGCAGAAGTTATTTGAAGACAGTCTTATGCTTTCTAGTAGTGTTTTATAACCAGGCTCTAGCTTCTTTAGGAACACTACATGATGGATTTAGTTTAAATGTATTAAACTAACAGGCATTCTCTCAAATGAGTTTAAATGCATTTTATTTTTAGACAACCTACATGACATGTTTTTTTCCTTAAAAACAATGCCTCCACTCCAAATAAATCACAGTCAAAATAAATGAAGAGCTCAAGATGACATCAGTCCCATTTGTCTTTAGTCCTGGTGTTTTGTGGATGACAAGCAGCAGTCAATTATGATGACAGGTGATAGAGTCAAAATAATTGCCAAATTTGTTAACATCTTTCCATTTCTAAACCATCCTTAAAGAAAATCATATGTGGGGTCACACCATCCTCACGGTAGTCCAGCAGAGCAACCATGCCGTCTGGATTCATGTTTTCACCAATAAAGAACTGGTAGTTTTTGAAAGTAGCAAGAATATGCTTGATTTGTTCTGCAGGCCCTGTCATAAACGGTTTTACTCTTTCTGGTCTCTGTTTTTCAAGTTTGCCTTTGATTGATCTCATGTAATCTTTGATGGACTTCTTGTAGGCTTCTTTTGTGAAGCTGGTTTCCTGTAAGTGATGGTTCATGACAATGTCAACACCAGTGACTACTGTGCTTTCGGTACCTT
>NW_006159533.1:197072-202262 GCF_000334495.1 Tupaia belangeri chinensis | reverse complement strand
TTGTAAAGGTCAGAGAACATCTCATCGTGGCTAATGAGGTCCCGGTAGATAATCATGGTGGCTGCTGGAGGGAGACCACGGCAGCGCTTGCTGAGTAGGAGCCCAGAGCTCGGAGCGAGCGTGGTGCAGCTGGAGCGGCGCTCGGGGGGAGGGGGGAGTGGGAGGAAAAGCTTAATTTGATATTTTAACATTCCAGTTATAAGTGATGGTAGATAATCATGGTGGCTGCTGGAGGGAGATGACAGCAACGCTTGCTGAGAAGGAGCCCGGAGCTCGGAGCGAGCGTGGTGCAGCCGGAGCGGCGCTCGGGGGAGGGGGGAGTGGGGAGTGGGCGGAAAAGCTTAATTTGATTTTTTAACATTCCACTTATAAGTGACATAATTTGGTATTTGTCTTTCTGTTCCTGGATTTCTTCAATTATTATAATAACATTCTCCATTTTTATCCAAGTTGTGAAAAATTACAGAATTTTAAAAATTGCCAAAGAACACAAGTACTCACCAGAGAGACAGAGAGGGGGAGGGAGAAATCACCCCCCAATTGGGTGTGCTCACACCACAATCCCTTCTGTCAGTATTTTTCCATCCTGTTTGTATTAAGATATGAATGCATGCACGTCCTGTATGTTTTTCAAGCTGTGGGGTTCTCGCCCCAAGTAAAATTCTTTTAACTCTCACCTAAGCTTTAGAATATGTCCCCCTTACTAAAGGTACATGGAAGAAGAGCATCTCCTTTTTTTTCTATCCTTCATAAAAACACTGCAGTCCTCTATTTCTAAGTTCTCATAAGTGTTTTAGACTTCTTTCACAAACATATTTTTATTCTTCCTTCTTGGAAATCCTGACTTAGAGCAATTTCCAGCACAGGTTAAGCCATATTCAACATTAATAGAGTTAAGATATTATCAAGTCAAATTATATTTCTTGAAATGTCCAACATTTTTTCAATCCCATTGTAGAAATTAAGAAAATAAACTAAAACAATGTATAATATACACGGAATAGATGGGATGGTGATGCTAATGTCAACTTTGATGCTCTAAGTAAAATATCAATACAAGAAATCAAAAATACTTTCTGCTTTTTTATAGTTTCCTATGAGAGGGTGGCAAGTGCTTGCCAGAGAGAGACACACAGAGAAAAAGAGATCAGAAAAATAAGAAGTCTCCCCAGCGTGGATGGCTGTGCCACAATTCCTTCTCCTCCATTCTTCCCTTGGGATCTTGGGTATGTATGCATGCACGCCTGGCATGTTTTATAAATTGCTGGATCTAGGTCTCAAACCATGGAGTTGGTCATGTAGGATCCATTCACCTTAACCACTCTGCCACCAGCTGGCCCAATTGTGCTTTTAAGGTGTCAATTCCTGTAGAAGAAACAAGAGCTATGAATATATACTCACTGAATTACAAGTCCAAGAAGGATACTAAAATATAAATGGTTCTACAGGAGCCAGAGATAATACTTATTTGCAATAATAGAAATACCTTCTAGACAGAGAATCAGTCACAAATTAAGGTATTTGGAGTAACTATAGTCTTACTAGTCTAGGCACACACACATAGAACACTCCACACAATATCATAATGCCCATCCTTCTCAAGTGCACATGAACATTCTCGGGTGTGAACTGTATGTTAGGCCACATAACAATTCTCAGTAAACCAAAAATTATTGAAATCTTAGAAAATATTTTCTCTGATTATCAAGGAAGGAAGCTTGGTATTGACAATTAAAAAATGCTGAATAGGTATGTGACAATGAAAAGCTTATAAACAGTTAATAGTTTAAAGAATACACAAAAGAGATTAGAAAAGATTTGGAAAATTTTACATAATATCATATCCTCTGAGATAACCCATATTGCTTTAAACAACAGGAATTTATTTTACTTATGACTGAGCAATAGTCTATTGTATGTATTTATACCATATTTTTTAGTTTTTTAAATCTATGGTTGAACACATAGCTTTATAGCATATCTTGGCTATTGCAACTAGGACTAAAAGAAACATGCCAGTGCAGATACTTGTTTAACAAGTATATTTTCTTTCCTTTTCATATATACTTCCTTGTGGTGTCGCTGGATGATATAATATCTCTAATTTTTGTTAGTAATTGTGAGAAACCTCCACATGGATTTTTATAGTTTCATGGCAGATTTGCATTCCCACAAGTTCATAAGAGTTCCCTTTTCCACATAGTACCAAATTTTTCATTTGATGTGTGTGTTTGTGCTTTATGATAGCCATTCTAACTGGGTTAATGTGACACTTCATTTGCGTTTAATTTCTGTTTAATCATAATCAGTAATATAAAACATTTTTTTCCCATATGCTTGTCCTTTTTTGGCTTACTTTGAAGAAATGGTTACTGGTGCATGATGACATCCACACCAGTGGGTATTTTCAAATTCCTACAGAGCTGGTATTTGGAGGAGAGAATTGGTGTTTTGGCGGGGTGCTAGCGAATCTACCTGGAAATTTGCATGGTTTACAGAAATTCGGTCCCTGGATCATGTTGGAAAACTGGACAAAAGGTCGTAAGCATGAAGCGCAGTTCAGTTTCCACTGGTGATGCTGGCCACCTCTCCATGCAGGATTTACCACTCCAGGACTTAAATAAACAAGGTCTCCATACCCCTCAAACTAAAGAGAAATCGACCTTTGGAAAGTTGAATATAAACAAACCCATATCTGAAAGAAACATCTCTGTATTTGATAAAAGAACTAATGGACATGGATCCTGGAATAGTCAATTTGGTATATTTTCCACTTCTGAATAAAATCAAAGACCCAAGATCACTTAATGACAAAGCCTTCATTCAGCAGTGTATTCAACAACTCTGTGAGTTTCTTACAGAAAATGGTTATGCATACAGTGTATCCATGAAATCTCTTCGAGATCTGTCTGTTAAAGACTTCCTAAAGATCTTCACTTTTCTTTATGGCTTTCTGTGTCCTTCATATGAACTTCCTGACACAAAGTTTGAAGAAGAGGTTCCAAGGATCTTTAAAGATCTTGCGTTGGGAACAAGCAATTAGCATAATGGCTATGTCACTGGACTCCCAAGTAGTCGACCGCGGTTTGCGTCCTGGACCCCGTGGCTTAAATCTCATGCCGGGTGTGTGTGCTGAGAGGAAAATGGAGGAGAAGGGACTGAGGCATGACCATCCCCCCTGGGGGGTGATTTCTTGCTTTCTGTCTCTATGTCTCTCTCTCTCTGTCTGGCGAGCGCACGTGCCCTATAGCGAAAATCTCTCCAAAGAAAAAAAAAAAGATATTGGGTTTCCATTTGCATTATCCAAAAGCTCCATGTATACAGTAGGGGCTCCTCATACATGGTGTCACATTGTGGCAGCCTTGGTTTGGCTAATAGATTGCATCAAGAGACATATGACCATGAAAGAAAGTTCGTCTTCTTTGATGATGGACAACCCTGGGGAGAAGAAACTGAAGATGGAATAACAAGTTGTTTTTGTACTACACCATAGAATGCTATGAAAATTTCATGTCTGGTGCTGACAGCTTGCTTTGAAGAGATGAATGCAGAATTGCAGTCAAAGCTGAAGGATATATTTAATGTAGATGCTTCCAAGCTGGAATCATTAGCAGCAAAAATACAAAGAGTTAAATGAACAGATTGCAAGATTGGAACAATAAAGAGAAAAAGAACTGAATCTTCTAGAGTCATTGAGAAAACTGAAAGCTTCCTTATAAGCAGATGGTCACAAACATCAGACATACATGAGCAATTTGGAGTCTCATTCGGCCATTATTGATCAGAAATTAAATAGTCTCAATGAAGAAATTGGTAGAGTAGAGCTAGAGTGTGAAACAATAAAAGAAGAGAATACTTGACTATGGAATACTGTTGGTAACCAGAAGTACTCAGTTGCAGACACAGAGAGAGTAAATCATGAAAGAAATGAATTGCAGCAGAATATTAATAAACTAACCAAGGAACTAGAGTCTGAACAGCAGAAGCCATGGAATGAGGAGCTAAAATACACCAGAGGCAAAGAGGCAATTGAAACAGAATTAGCAGAGTATCACAAATAAACTAGAAAATTAAAGCTTATTCTTAAGGGTGCTGAGAATTCCAAAGGACATGACTTTGAAACTAAGTTTAATTCTGAATCTGGTGCCAACTGTCTTGTCAAATTCAGAGCTCAAGTTTATGTGCCTCTCAAGGAACTCCTGTATGAAACCGAAGAAGAAATTAATAAGGCTATAAATTAAAAAAATTAAAAAATGGGTTTAGAGGATACTTCAGAACAACTGAATACAATGATAACAGAAAGTGAAAGTGTGAGAACTCTATAAGAAGAAATTAAAAAACTGGATGATCTTTAACAACACAAAGTTAAGGAAGCTGAGGAAGAGGATGAAAAATGTGCTATGGGGCCAGCAGTTGGCGTAATGTCTATGTCACTGGACTCCCATGTAGTCGACCGCAGTTCGAGTCCCAGACCCAGTGGCTTAAACTCATGCCGGGCATGTGTGCGTGCATGCCCAAGATCCCAAGAGGAGAATGGAGAAGAAGGGATTGTGGCATGGCCACCCCCCTGGGGGGTGATTTCTCGCTTTCTATCTCTCTGTCTCTCTCTATCTTTCTGGCAAGTGCACGTGCCCTATAGCAAAATCCTCTCCAAAAAAAGAAAAATAAATGTGCCAATGAGCTTGAGTCCTTGTAGAAACACAAGCACCTGCTAGCAAGTGCTGTTAACGAGGGTTTCAGTGAAGCTATGAATGAATTAGATGCTGTTCAAAGGGAATATCAACTAGCTGTGCAGACTACAACTAAATAAAGATGAAAAGTTGGAAATAACTTGCAGTGCTTTTTAGAGATGGTTGTGACACACATAGGGTCTGTGGAGAAACACTTTGAGGAGTAGATTATTAAAGTTGATAGAGAATGTGAAAACTGCATGTCTAAAGATCTCTTGGAAAATATTGGAGAGATTGCAGACAAGTTTAAGAAGGAAGCTGCTCTACTTAAGGCTTCTGATGAATGAAGATAAATTTTTTTTCCAATTTATTTATTTGCATTCATTCGCTGTACATCATTACAGCATACAAAATGAGATTTTCCATACAGAGTACACTGTATATTGTCTCAATCAAGCACATCAACAAACATGTTATTCTTAGCAAATGATCTTCCATTTCTTGTTTTCTGTATGTTTTG
>NW_006159533.1:192789-194559 GCF_000334495.1 Tupaia belangeri chinensis | reverse complement strand
ATGGCATAATGGTTACATTGCTGGACTCCCACATAGTTGACCATGGTTAGAGTCCTGGAACTGGTGACTTTAAACACACACTGGGTGCATGTGCCTGTGTGCCCAAAATTCCAAGAGGAGAATGGAGGAGAAGAGATTGTGATTTGGCCATCCCCTGGGGGGTGATTTCTCACTTTCTATCTCTCTCTCTCTACCTCCAGTGAGCACCTTATAGCAAAACCTCTCAAAAAATGAAAAAAAAAAGACAAAAAGAACATCTAACCCCCATTCCACTCAAACTATTTCTAAAGATTCAAAAGGAAGGAGCCCTCCAAGATTCATTTTATGAAGCCTTCATCACCCTCATTCCCTAAACTGACAAGAATATACAAAATAGGAAAACTACATATCAATATCTCTGATGAATATACATGCTAAATTCTCAACAAGTTACTAGAAAATTATACTCAAGGACAAACAAAAAGGATATAGAGATATACGTCATGATCAGGTAGGCTTTATTTCAGGCATACAAGGTTGGTTCAACATATGCAAAATTATCAATGTAATAAACCATGTTAACAGTTAAAAATAAAAACCATGATATGAGCATATCAATTAATACAGAAAAAGCATTTGACAAATATAACATCTCTTCATGATTAAGACTCAGCAAAATCAGCACAGAAAAGGGAAAAGTTTTTCCACTAATAACTAGAACATGACAAGTCTGCCTACTTTCTCCACTGCTTTTCAGTATAGTACTGGAAATTCTAGCCAATGTATTCAGAAAAAAAGGAATAAAAAAAAGGCATTTATATAAAGAGAGAACAGGTAAATTATCTCTATTTGCAGATGAAATTGTTATATACATAAAAATAGAATTCACAAAAAATTCCCAGCAGTAATAAATGTATACAGTAAAATGGCAGGATACAATATCAAAATGCAAAAATCTGTAGCATTTCTATACATCAACAATGAGGGGACTGAAGTAGAATTGAAGAAAGCAACCCCATTTATGATAACCAGAAAAAAGCGTAAGATACCTAAGAACAAACTTAACCAAAGAAGTCAAAAACTTCTACAAGGAAAGCTATGTAAATCTAAATAAAGAAATAAATAAAAATTGAAAACAATATAAAAAAAGTGGAAGGACATCCCATGTTCCTGAATTAGTAGAACCAATATAAGTAAAATATAAGTTCTATAAAAATTCAATCTACATATTTAATGCAATACTAATCAAATTACCAGGGGTATTCCTCACAGATTTAGAAAGAACAATTATAGAATTTGTCTGGAATCACAAAAAAAATCTGCATCACCAAAGCAATTCTGTGCAAAATTAATAAACTAGAAGACATCTTACTCCCTAACCCCAAAATATAGAAAGCTATGATAGCAAAATACTGGTACAAAAACAGTCATGTGAACCAATGGAACAGAATTGAGAATACAGAAATAAGCCGAAACCATAGAACCAATTGTTTTTTGAAAAAGGGCACAAAACATTCGATTGGGGAAAAGAAAAACATCTTTAAAGACATCGAAGTAGAAAACGCATCTTAAATAAGACCCCCAAAGCACATGCAGTAATTCCCAAAGTAGATAAGTGGGATTACATCAGGTATTTGTTTGTTTGTTTGTTTGTTTTTATTTATTTTTTTTAAGAGGTTTTTGCTACAGGGCATGTGTGCTCGCCAGAAAGACAGAGAGAGACGGAGAGACAGACAGAGAGAGACGGAGAGACAGAAAGCAAGAAATCACCCCCCAGAGGGGATGGCCATG
>NW_006159533.1:176691-192678 GCF_000334495.1 Tupaia belangeri chinensis | reverse complement strand
GCAGTCAACTACATGGGAGTCCAGCGACATAGCCATTACATTAGCTGCTGGTACCTACATCAGGTTTTAAGGCTCATGCACAGCAAAAGAAATAATAATTAGAGTGAATAGTTACCCTCGCAATGGGAGAATATATTTGAAAACTATGTCTCAGATAACGGACTGATAACCTGAATACATAAGAAACTCAAATAGCTTACTCTAAAAAATAAAAATAAATAAACCCAATTTATAGGTCGGCAAATGAGCTGAATTGACAACTCTCTAAAGAAGACATACAAACAGGTAAAGAGCAGATGAAAAATGCTCAACATCACTGATCATAAAAGAGATGCAAATAAAAACCACAATGAGATACCACATAACCCCATCAGAATGAATAACATTAAAAACAATAATAAAGAATGATAAGTGCTGGTGAGGCTGTGGAGAAAAGGGAACTCTCCCACACTGTTGGTGGGAATACAAATTAGTATGGCAACAGTAGAGGAGAATATGGAGGTTCCTCAAAGACCTACAAAGAGAACTAGCATATGATTCAGCAATTATATTTTCAGATTAAGAGGGTTGTTTTTTCACTCATCTTTTTCATTGTTTGTTTATTTATTTATTTTTCTATGCAGAAGCTTTTAAATTGGATGTAATCCCACTTATCTCTTTTGGGGATTATTGCCTGTGCTTTATGAATCTTAAGAAGTCTTTGAATTAAGAAGAAAAATAAAGAGGCAAGGCATCTAAGGGACACAGAAATGGAGATAATAACATTTATGGTATCTTTAACTGGACTGGTGTGCAGTTTATGCATCTTGTAAAATTCATATTACAAGCTGTGGTGATGTACAGTGATTGAATGTATAAAATAAATTAAAAATAAGTTTTAGAAAGCAAGAAAATAACAGCAGGAAAAAAAAAAACGTCTTTGCCTACTCTGGTATCTCCAAAAGTTTATCCTGTGTTTTCCACCAGTTGTTTTATAATTTGAGGTTTTATGCTTAGCTCTTTGCTCCATTTTGAGTTTTTTTTTTTTTTTGAGAAGTTTTTGCTACAGAGAGCACCCACTCCCCCGAAAGATAGTAAGAGACATAGAGACAGAAAGTGAGAAATCACCCCCCAGGGAGGATGGCTACACCACAAACCCTTCTCCTCCATTCTCCTCTCGGGATCTTGGGTACACAGGCACACGTGCCCGGCATGAGTTTAAGCCACCAGGTGCGGGACTTGAACCACAGTTGACTACATGGGAGTTCAGTGACATAGCCATTATGCTAACTGCTGGTCCCTTGAGTTGGTTTTTGTTAATGGTGAGAGATAGGGATAAAGTTTTATTTGTCTGTAAAAGATATCCAGGTTTTACAGCACCATTTGCTGAAAAGCGATTCTTTTCCCCACTGGTTGCCTTATGCCCTTTGTAGAAAAATCAGTTGGTTGTACAATTTGTACTTTGTTTTCGAGTTCTCAATACTGTTTCATCCATCAACAGGACTGTTTATGTGCCAGTACCATGCTGTTTTGATTATCACAGCTTTGTGATATATTTTGGTATCAGGGAGTAAGATGTCTCCTACTGAAATTTGATTTGAATTGCATTAAATTTATAGATTAAATTGGGAAGAACTGACATTTTGATTATATAAATTCTTCTAATCCAGGAGCACGGGATGTTCTACATTATGTGTAACTTTCTACTTCTTTTTATAGTTTTTCATAGTTTTCCTTGTAGATATCTTTTACTTCTTTGGTTAAGTTTATTTCTACATATTTTGTAATTATTTTTTGTGGCTATTGTGAATGAGACTGCTTTCTTCAATTCTAATTCAGTCCATTCATTGTTCATGTATAGAAATACTGTGGATTTTCATATGCTCATGTTACATCCTGCCACTTTACTGTATTCTTTTATCACTTCAGGAGTTTGGGTTTTATAAGTAAATAATTATGTCATGTACAAATAAAGCTAACTTCATTTCTTTTCCTGCTTGGATGCCTTTTATTTTGTTCTCTTTTCTGATTGGATTGGCTAGGGCCTTTAGTCGTATATTGAAAAGAAGTAGAGAAAGGCCAGTAGGTCACATGGTGGTTAAGGAGACTGGACTCTTACATGGCCAACCATAGTTCAAGTCCTGGACCTGGTGGCTTGCTTTATGACTTTCTAACTCTCTTTCTTGCTCTGTCCCTTTCTGCTCAAATTAAAAATAAGTAAATAACAATAAATAAATAAATAAATAAAGTTAAGTAAAATAATTCTTATAAAAAAAGAAGTGGAGAAAACAGCAGTCTGTGTTATATTACAGTTTTTTAGTGAAAAAGCTCTTAGTTTTTTCTCTTTAGTATGATATTATGCATAGGATTTTCATGTATGACTTTTATTGTCTTGAGATGTGTCCCTTCTATGTTGATTGGCTAATAGTCTTTTATTTTATTTTTTTCTTTTCTTTTTTTTATTTCATTTTCTTCCATACATTCAATCACATTATTATTTGTCTTACAAAATAGATATTTAAACAGGTGAACATTTCTCCCTAGTACTGTTGATAAAACTATGAAATATCTTCAACAGATAATACCACACCTCTTTGTGCCATTAATGCTTTGCCTCCCTGTCCCTCCCCCAAATGTCCTTCCTCAGACCCTCTCCCACTTTGTCACCAGTGCCCATAACAATTTTCAATCCTTTTATGTCCTCCAGTCTTTCAGTCTCTACCATAGAGTGTAGAAAGTCAATATAAGTTAAGTGGAGATACAATGTCTCCATTTCATAGCCTGACTTGCTTCACTCAGTAATAAATCTTCCATATTTGTCCACTTTCTATCAAATGCCAGGGCCTTGTTGTTTTGTATGGCTGAATAGTATTCCATTGAGAATACAAGCTACAGTTTTTCTTTCCATTCATCTGTTCATGGGCATTTAGGTTATTTAGATAAGCAATAAACATTTAATAATTTAGTCAAAAATAAATCACAAAATTAATTAGAAAATATTTTAAGGGTCAATTTAGTGATAACACACTGCTCTGGAGAAACTGGATCCAATGGAAAATCATGAGTTTGATTTCCTAGTCAGCTTGAATATACCAAGGAGGCATGCCCATGATCTAGGCAGGCTCAAAAGGCTGAGGGTATGATAACAAGATGACCTTCTGGTAAAGGTGCTTCCCTCACTCCCTCTCTCTCTGTCAGTCTTGATTTTTTTTCTTTTAGAGAGAGATGTTTGATATAGGGTGTGTGCACTCACTGGAGAGAGAGAAAGAAACAAAGAGAGGGAATGTGAGAAATCTCCCCTGGCAGGATGGCCATGCCACAGTCTCTTTTCTTCCATTCTCCTCTCAGGATTCTGGGCATGCAGGCACATGTGCCCAATGAGAGTTTTAAGCCACCGGGTCTGAGACTCAAATCACAATGAACCATGTGGGAATCCAGCACCTTAGCCACTATTCCACCTACTGGCCCCTTGAAATATAAAGTATTTTAAAGAAAATACTTTAAGATACAGTAAAAAAAAATACAACATACCAAAACTTTTGGGACCCAACTAAAGCAGTTTCTAAACATCTGCATTAAAGCTTAAAGTCAAATCAATAATGTAATCTTTTACCCCAAGACACTGGAAAAGAAGAGCAAACCAAACCTACAGCAAGGAGGGAAAAATAAAGATTCAGGGGCTAGCAGATGGCGTGGTGATCAAAGTGCTAGATACCAACATAGCTGATTGCAGGTCTAGTGCCAGACATGGCAGCTTGAAAATCATGCCTAGCACATGTGTGTGCATGGCCAAAATCTCAGGAGGAGAATGGAGGAGAAGGGACTGTGGCATGGTCATCCTCCAGGTGGGGGAGCCATTTCTCATTTTTTTTTCTCTTTGTTTCTCTCCAGCCAGCACATGCACACTATGGCAAAAACCTTAAAAATAAAAACAATAAATTAAGACAAATAAGGATTCAAATGGAGTAAGAATAAAGTAAAGAAAAACAATATAAAATTAGTGAAATTCAAAGATGATTCTTTGAAAATATCAAAAAAAATAAATTTCATGTAATAAAGTAAAGAAAAACAATATAACAAATTAGTGAAATTCAAAGATGATTCTTTGAAAATATAAAAAAAAATGATAAACTTTCATGTAGGTTAGCTAAGAAAAAGAGCGAAGACTGAAATTACTAAAATCAGTGATGGAAGAAAGAACACCACTTTCAACCTTACAAAGATGGAACGTTAAAATTGGTTAGGACAAGACGGTGGTACAGCAGTAATACATACCGTACAAGCTTGATTTTCATGGGAAGATTCTGGGCGCAGGTCTCAAGGCATTCCTTTACTCGCCAGCATGTCCCTGCCCTCAATCTGGACTGGCTAACACTAGTAGATTCTGGCATGAAGATCCTGTTGGGTTCCTCTTTTTTCTCTCATTTTCTGCCTTTTTTTTTTTTTTTTTAAGAAATATAATGTGAACAAAAATATGCTAGCACATTAGAAAATTTAGGATAACAGAATAAATCTCTGAAAGTCAAAACTACCGAAACCTACTCAAGAAAAAATAGAAAATCTAAATAACTATATTAATAAAGTAAGTAAAGACATTAAACTACTAGGAAAAGAAAAAATATCCACAAACAAAAGCTCAGGTTAAACTAGTTTTACTGGTGAATTTTAGCAAACATTTAATAAAAAAATGAATACTAATTTTTTATAAATGCTTCCATAAAATAGAAGAGGAGAAATAAACTCGCCAACACATTGTATTAGGCCAGTATAGGCCACCTTCCTTAGTTATTTGCTATCCTTTGTTGCTATGTTAGATTTCTAGATTTTTATGAGATTCTTATTTTCACCTTTTATCTATGATATCTATATTAATTCTACATCCTTGATATTGCATCCCTAGTTTCTTCTTGGTATATGTCCAGGACTTGGCTAAAATTTGCTAGGATGTGGCTAAAACATGATATCAAACTGACTGCTCACTTTTACTCACTTTCTATTGGGCTTTGTCTAACTTCTTTTGATACCAGTACCTTAAAGTAAGTTAGTTGATTTCATGGATAACTAGACACAATGACTCAGAAACTACTTAGATGACAAGAACAAGTAGACAGCCAAAGTCTAATAACCTCTATTATATCTAGAAAATGAGTATCTTATATCTACAGACACAACGTTCAGAAATTTCATCTAGGAGATAACCTCTTAAATGCCCAGACCCCCAGCCTGTTCTGACTTTCCCACCTGGGCTCATCAGTCCACACCTTCTCCACACAGAATTTCTTCTTCCGGCAACCAGCAGTTGGCATGTCTATGTCGCTGGACTCCCACGTAGTCGACTGTGGTTCGCGTCCCGGACCCAGTGGCTTGAAACTCACGCTGGGCGCGTGTGCATACGTGCCCAAGATCCCGAGAGGAGAATGGAGGAGAAGGGATTGCGGCGTGACCATCCCCCCTGGGGGTGATTTTTCGCTTTCTGTCTCTCTGTCTCTCTCTGTCTGTCTGGCGAGTGCATGTGCCCTATAGTGAAAAAAAACTCTCAAAAAAAAAAAAAAAAAGAATTCCTTCTTCCCTCCTGGCTCCTTCTGTCTCTTTCTTATAACCCTTTTTTCTCTTCCCTCCTTCTATCATTCTCATAGTCTCTCTCTCCTTTCCCTTTCTCTATTGGCCCTTTCTCTTTTATTCTCTTTGGGCCCTTCTCCTGTTTGCCAAGTGTTCTCCATCTCTTATTTCTTCTGCCTGCACTTCTCTCTCTCTTCATCTTTCTCTGTATCACTGTCCAACTCTCTGAATGACCCTTCTCTCTGCCTCCCTTTGCAGATCCTTCAGTCTGTCTGTTTTTCTTCCATCTTCACCTCTTTACCTCATTCTGTATTTGTCTTTCTTTCCTGCCTGGCCCCCACTCAGGCCTGCTTAGGAGTTCTCCCACTACCTCTCTCTGCCCTTCTCACACCTCAAGAAAGAAATTGTAGGAATATTATGTGGCACTTGATACCCATCTACTCCTCCCTCAGAGCCTTCATGGATTGGGTCCTCGTGAGGGGGCAGCTGGAACATATGAGAAAGGGCATGTACAAAGCCTGGGCTATGATGGGCCCAACTCCCTGACCTCCCAGGGCAACTGCTGGCTTGTCTTCAACTTGACACCCTCAACATTAGGGCCCTGGTGAGTACAGAAAACTGTATCTGATCTCAGACTCCACAGGGATCAACAGGCATTGGACATTCAGGGATTACTTCTAGGGTGATTAGCACCACTGCACCCTTCCCTAAATATGGGATTGTCCCAACATACCAGAATACTACCTCCTACCCCAATTAGTCAACATCACCTCAAAGGACAACCTTGCTCTTATTCCAGCACCAGAGTGTCTTCCTGGTTTTGAACTTTGTGCACCATGTGTGCTTGGGGATGTCAATGGTTCCCACAGGAAGCTAACATGAGAGAGAGCTTTGGTTCACTCTCATGTGAACCTGTATTTTCCCACATGCATAAACACATGGGTATGGCTGGATCTGAGCTTACACCACATGAATAACCATCTCTTCCCAGACACAGAGCTCTTAGTGTACATGTGTATGCATTCTCTTGTTACCTTTTCTTTCTTTACGTGGTGGAATCTGAATTCTAACAGTAGGGAGGAGAATTTTGCATTATCTTTAGAAATTAGGCTGCCACATATACTCCATGGAATACTATTCAGTCATAAAAAATGAGGCCCTGACTTTTGATGGAAATTGGACAAATATGGAAGATTTATTGCTGAGTGAAGTAAGTCAAACTATGATAGAGAAACATAGGTCTCCACTTAACATTTATTAACTGTCCATTCTCTATGGGAGAGACTGAAAAATTGGAGGACATAAAAGCATTGAAAAAGTTATGGACACTGGAGACAGTGTAAAAGGATGGTGGGTTTGGGGAAAAGGTTAAGAAATGAAATTAGGGAGAAAAAATAGAGAGGTAAGACATTTGTGAGACACAGAAATGATTTATTACCTGTTGATGATGTGTACACTATTCTCAACTAAACGAGTCTGAGGAATATTTCATGTTGGTTAAATTCTCTTTACAAAGTAAGTGATCTATTAGCAATTGAATGTATAAAATAACAATAATAATAATAGTAAAGAAAAAAAAAGAAATTGGGCTGCCAGTCTCTCTAGATCCAACTTATTACACCCTTATTTTTGTTTAATATACTGCAGTGAAGATTCTTAGACAATCTATGGGCTAATGTTTTCACATACACTGTGAGTAGGCAAGTGCCCACAGAGTTCCAGCCACTAGGGGAGATACTTTCCATCAGGGCTTCCTCCTCTTTTCCTCACAACTTTGTGCAGAATTAAGCAGCATTTGCATGTAACAGGCAACACACCCGGGGCTCAGAGCAGGCCCCATGAATTGTTGGCATTAACACTGAGATGGCAGGATGAAGGAAAAGCATGGGTAAGTACCTGTGCACACCTGAAATGGGTGGTAAGGGGCGAATGGGAGGATGGTAAGGTGAATATTTTGAGTTGTGGGGAGAGACACACAGCCAGCACCTCAGGAACAGCCCTGACTGTTAGTGTTGGCCTGATTCCAGATTCCACAGAGGCTGCTATGCTAGACTAGACCTGTCCTTGCTTTGAGTCACACATCAGAGGGAAATAAATATTTTCACACTGGATTACAGACACAGGGCCTGCACTAAAACCTTTGCTCTGATGGGTGGCATTCCCCAGCCCACACAGCGTCATCTGGACTGTCCCCTTGGCAGCTCTGCCTGGTCCTGTTGCTGATCCATGACCCTTGGCACATGGCTTGCACTTCCAGAATGGCCTTCAGCTATACCCAAGTACTCATCTTCAGATATCCAATCTGAGTCCAACACAGTCCTAGATGGCACCTCCTCACTTCCATCTCTTGATTATTCCCAGGACATTCATACTCCCACGTTGTACTCTGGGATCCTGCCCTCCCCCAGTACTTCTATTACGGGTGATTTCCAGACTCCATGGCCTTTGAAGTGTCTCTGCTAGGACTGCTGAAGCTCTTCAAGTTGGTGGCATGTCTCATCACTCACAGAGTTGAGACCAATGGCCAGTGATATCTCTCTATTGGCAAAACTGCTATTTCTGGATTCTTTGAAAACTCTTTTTTTTTTTTTTTTGAGAGGTTTTTGCTATAGGGCGCATGCGCTCGCCAGACAGACAGAGAGAGACAGAGAGACAGAAAGTGAGAAATCACCCCCCAGAGGGGGTGGCCACGCCGCAATCCCTTCTCCTCCATTCTCCTCTCGGGATCTTGGGCACGCACGCAAACACGCCCGGCGTGCGTTTTAAGCTACCGGGTCCGGGATGTGAACCATGGTTGACTACATGGGAGTCCAGCGACATAGCCATTACGCAAACTGCTGGTCCTGAAAACTCTTTTTTCTGTCTACAAGAGAACACTGCAGCCCACCTCATGCTCAGGGTAGGGCATGCAGGGTGGTCCTAGAAAGGAGGGGGCCCTTTGCCAGCAATGTTGACTGGCAGTGAAGTATGAGGCATGTTGATGTGACAGAGAAAGACACCAACACCAACAAAGGCACAACCACAGTGAGGCAGGTGACAATCCCTGGCACTTTGCCCAACACCAACTCTCACAACAGCCACAAAACTCTCCCTTCCATGGGGTCCTTCTGACAGATTAAGGAGAGAAGGGAAGTCGCAGAAATAAACTGTTGTCACTGCATGTCATAGCTTTGATCTACCCATGTGGGAAAGGCTAGTGGCTGGTCCCAGTAAACAGAGACAACTGCAGGCTAATAACAGGGCATATTCTAGACACAGGGGCATCTATGACCAGGACAATCCTCACCCCTCCCTCATTACCACCATCACCACTACAGATGCTCATTACCCACAGGTTAAGAACAGAGAGAATGAGAGCAAACAAGAGTCCATTGATTCTACATGTATGAATAGCTACTCTGAGAACTTCCTCCAGGCCTTTCTTGTCCTGTCTGATTCTCAGAATGCTGCAAGCTAAGTAGGACCTAACAGAATATGTGCTCTGATGTCAAGGGAACAGCAACTCCCAGGAGAAGTAGAAAATTTGCTCAGAGTCATACAGCTTGCAGGGAACAGATTCTCCTGGTAAATCATATAAATTTTTTTTTTTTTCTTAAGCCACTGGGTCCAGGACGCGAACCACGGTTGACTACGTGGGAGTCCAGTGACATAGCCATTACGCTAACTGCTGATCCCATCATGTAAAATTTTTATACTAGTCCATATCAGCTCGACCCACAACTCCCTCCTATTTCCCCTCTCTTTCCTTCTCTAAACTAGGGTCTTCTTCTCATTGGATATGCAGAAGTGTAACCTCAGTCCTCAGCATCTAATCACTTAAAGCTTTTGAAGACACCACAAGATTGCAATGAGCTGGGAATCCTGTAGGTTCTTAGGGAAGATTTTACTTTTTGAAAGGAAAGATGCTCAAGACACAGAAAACACAGACCAGGGATGATGCCAGGAGACGGTGCCACATACAGACATACATACATACATACATATATATGATTTTCCTGACATTATAGTGGAGAGGGTCTCAGCATTTACCTTGTCCTATTCTGGGTTCTCAGGAGGGATCATACAGCTGCTCTTCTTGGGAAATGTACAATGTCCCGAATTTCCTATGATTGAAAAAGGGCCTTGGGACCAGCAGTTAGCGTAATGGCTATGTTGCTGGACTCCCATGTAGTTGACCATGGTTCAAGTCCCAGACCCAGTGGCTTAAACTCACACTGAGCATGTGTGTGTGTGTATGCCCAAGATCCCAAGAAGAGAATGGAGGAGAAGGGATTGTGGTGTGGCCATTTCCCCTGGGGGTGGTGGTGGTGGTGGTGATTTCTCGCTTTCTGTCTCTCTGTCTCTCTCTGTCTTTCTGGTGAGCACATGCGCTCTATAGCAAAAACCTCTCAAAAAAAGGGGGGGGCCTGGAATTTAATATGACTTGCACATTTTTGGCAGCAAAATAAAAATTCCTGCATGCTTTCTCTTGGTATCTTATTCCCCTTACCACTTTCAGGTCCCTCAGTGGAGGCAGAGAGTTTATCAGATGTCTCAGATGACCCCTGAGGACAAGGGAGAAGTCTATGACTTGATCAGGAGGAAGATGCCGTGGAACCCTGCTTTGGGGGCTTTCATAACAAATCAACCATTGGGGACAGTTCAGATTAAACTAGCTTGAAATCAACAGTAAGATAAGTTTGTTTTGTTTTGTTTTGTTTTACTTCCCATAAGGTAAAGGACAATGTAAGCACGAGGTTAAAAATCAAATCAAATCAGCCTGGGACTAGCAGTTAGCGTAATGGCTATGTCACTGGACTCCCATGTAGTCGACTGTAGTTTGAGTCCCAGACCCGGTGGCTTAAACTCATGCCAGGTGCGTGTGCATGTGTGCCCAGGATCCCAAGGGAGAATGGAGGAGAAGGGACTGTGGCATGTCCATTCTCCCTTGGGGTGATTTCTCGCTTTCTGTCTCTCTGTTTCTGTCTTTCTGGCTAGTGCATGTGCCCTATAGCAAAAACCTATAAAAAAAGATTAAATCAAATCAGCCTCAGAAAGGAAGAATATCAATGAATCCTTGATAAGAACAGCACCAGTCCTTTTCTTAAAGCCACAGTGTACTTTTTGTATCTCGGTCTAACTAATATGCCTGCCATATCAGACCAGGTATTGTATAACTGTACAACTGTTTATGAACAGAAAGGACTTTTGAGACTAATAATGATAATAATCAGAAATGCATACCTAACTGAAATTTAGATATACACTTACAATATAAAGAGTGGAATCTCACAGAATTTTAATTTACTACTGTGTACTATATAGTTCATAGTAAAAAATAAAAACAGACTAATAGAACAAAGGAATATCCCAAAATTCTAAATAAATTTCTATTTTCCTCTGCAGAAATGTAGACTATTTGTCCAGGAAGTCCATTAAAATACAAAGAAAATGTCTTTCATTAGCACCTCAGACTCCATTCTTAAATGTTGTTTGTGTAGGTTTTTTTTTTTCTTATTTATTTATTTACTTATTTATCCCATATGGCACATGTGTTAACTGAAAAGAGACAAAGGGGAGATGAGTAATCATCCCTAGGGGATGGCCATGCCACAATCCCTTCTCCATTCTTATCTCAGTTTTGGGCACACATGCACATGCACTATGTTTGATTTTCAAGCCACTGTGTCTGGCATGAAAACCACATAGTTGGCCATGTGGGATCCAGACCCTTAACCTCCATACCACCTGCTTATCCTGCATACTTTTTAAAATTGCCAAGATAAAATAATATGAAGCTTTTATCACTGACCCAAGGTGTAACAGATATCTGACCCTTTCCTTCTAGCCACATTCTTCAGTGGAGAGTAACTAAGAATTGGGAGCAACAACCCAGAGATAGAAGGAGAAACAGGGAAGCAAAGGTTGCCCAGCCTTAGCTCATCATTATAGTCCCCTACCCAGCGTGTAGTTGGGAGGAAGGGTTGCTCCAGCCTTCAAGACCACCACCTGGTTCCTGCAGTCCCAGTGATAGAAAGTAGAAGCTTCTGCTGATGCTGACTTTTGCTGATGTTACTCTGTCCCTCACTTATCCAGGGGCAACAGGGAAGCAAACACTGCCTGGACTTAGCTCATCAGCAAGGACCCTTGAGCAGCCTGCAGTGGGGATGAATTAGACTATCATCTTATATCCTACTTTTCCAGCTCAACCTCCAGCCTCATTGGGAGCAGGTAGGTTTTTGTATACAGTAAACAAATACATGAAGACAGTAAGGATTTAGAAAAATTCTATCCCCCCAAATCCCTCAATAGCAAAAGGAGAAAAACTTCCTTCTGAAAACCTAAACCCCAAACTTCCACTGTAAATTTCACTTGCCT
Source organism: Tupaia belangeri chinensis (assembly GCF_000334495.1). Lineage (NCBI taxonomy): Eukaryota > Metazoa > Chordata > Mammalia > Scandentia > Tupaiidae > Tupaia > Tupaia belangeri. The sequence continues at coordinate 180,783 of NW_006159533.1, read as the reverse complement.
AACCAGAGTGGAGGAGAGAAACTGGCATGCAATTAACTCATGACATAGGGAAGTGCACAAGAACACAGCCACAGAGTATACTCCAAAGAATTAGGAAGAAGTGAGTATATCACCAGATGACTAAAAATCAAAGCAGAGCCCCAAGAAATAGGAGAAAGCCAGGAAATATTGCACTCACAAAGGAACATAATAACTCTTCATCAACAATGAATAAAACACAAGAGACTACAGAAATGTCAGGGGGAAAATCACAATATTCATAGTAATCAAACTCAATGAAATGCAAGAGATTAGAAAATCCTTGGACCAGAAGTTGGTGTAATGGCTATGTCACTGGACTCCCACGTAGTTGACTGCGGGTCGAGTCTCAGACCTGGTGGCTTAAATTCATGCCAGGTGTGTGTGTGTGTGTGTGCATGCCCAAGATCCCGAGAGGAAAATGGAGGAGAAGGGATTGCAGTGTGGCCATCCCACTGTGGGGTGATTTCTTGCTTTCTGTCTCTCTGGTGAGAGTACGTGCCCTATAGCAAAAACCTCTCCAAAAAAAACAAAAAACAAACAAACAAACAAAAAAACCGGAAAATCCTTTCATGACTTGGGGTATGAACTCCATAAAAAGACTGACACCTTGAGAAAGAATAAGACAGAACTTCTGAAGGTAAAGAATACGAGGCAGGAAGTCAAAAACTCCTTCAAAAGTATCAACAACAGATTATACCATGGAGAATGTAGAATCTCTGACCTTGAAAACAAGACCTCCAAAGTAGTATATGCTACAAAATAAAACAGAAGAATAACCATGAAAATTAGGACTACATGGGGGAAATCCCAGACACCATTAAATGGAGTAAAAGTCACATAATAGGTATCCCAGAAGATGAAGAGTCAGGTAAAGACATAGAAAATCTTTCATGATATACTAGCTGGAAACTTTCAAATTTAAAGGCATACAGACTTCCAAATTCAGGAAATACAAAGGGCGACAAATATATATATAACATAAGATAATATCCATGGAATAATACCACCAAATTGGTAAAACACAAAGACAAAGACAATATTTTTAAAATGGGGAAAGAGAATTGCTAGGTTATATACAAAGGTTACCCAATTAGACTAACATCAAACCTCTCTCTTTTTATTTATTTATTTTTTGAAAGAGATTTTTGTTATAGGGCATGTGTGCTTGCCAGACACAGAGAGACAGAGACAGAAAGTGAGAAATTTCCCCCAGGAGAGACAGTCATGCCACAATTTCTTCTTCTTCATTCTCTCAGGATCTTGGGCATGCAGGTACAAGTGTCATGGCATGAGATTTAAGTTTGGTATGAGACTTGAATAGTGGTTGAATACATGGGTGTCCAGCAACATAACCATTATGCCATCTACTGGTTCCCAACATTGGACCTCTTAACTGAAACAATGCAGTCAAGGAAAGAATGGGAAGACATTTTTTAAACTCTGAAAGAAAAAATGTTTCAACCAAGAGTACTATACCTGACAAGATTATTCCTCAAATGGGAAGGAGAAATAAAATAATTCCCAGATAAACAAATACTGAATGAATTCACCAAAACTAAAACAACCTTCAGGAAAAAGTACACCAGGAAAACTAAAGGGAGATTAAATAGAAGAGAACACAAAGGAATTAGGGAGAAAAAGAGTGGTGAAAGGACAGGGATAAGCCCTCGCATATTAAAAATAACATTGAGTGTCAGGATTAAATTTCCCAACTAAAAGGCTAAAAAAAATCAGATTCGACTATTTACACACAAGTGAGTTTAGTACAAATTCACCAATTATTCAATAAACAGTCTCCACAGATTTCATATTTCACTTACATTTTTAGAGAAAAAGTCCAAAATGTTAAAAGTAGCTGAGTCATCCACAAAACAATAATGATAAGTGCTGGAGAGGATGTGTTGAAAGGGGGACATTCCTACACTGTTGGTGGGAATGTAAATTAGTCCAGCCACTGTGGAGAATGATACAGAGGTTCTTCAAAGACCTTCAAATAGAACTACCGTATGATCCAGCAATTCCATTGCTGGGTATCTACCCAAAGGACAATAGAGCACTCAGTTGGAAAAGTACTTGCACAACTATTTTCATTGCAGCATTATTCATGATTGCTAAGACATGGAACTAATGCAAATGTCCACAAACAGATGAATGGATTGTAAAAGTATGGCACATATAGTCCATGAAATAATATTCAGCCATAAAAAAACAACAAGGTCCTGGAATTTGATAGTAAGTGGATGAATATGGAAGATTTGTTGCTGAGTGAAGCAAGTCAGGCTATGAAAGAGAGGTATTGTATGTCTCCACTTAACATATACCAACTGCCCATGCTCTATGGTAGAGAATGAAAGACTGGAGAACATAAAAGCATTAAAGATTTTAATGGACACTGGAGACAAAGTGGAAAGAGAGTGTGAGAGTGGAAACATGTATAAAAGGAAATTTTGGGGAAAAACGGAGTGGTAAGACACTTGTGGGACACAGATGGGGATTTTTTATCTGTTGACGAAGATGTGTATAGTAGTCTCAACTGGGCTGGACTGAGGTGTATATCATACTGGATAAAGTCTCTTCATAATCTAAATGATGTATAGCGATTAGATGTATAAGTAATAATTTAAAAATTAATTTAAAAAAGTAGCTGAGTCTTTGGAATCAATTTAAAGAATGCTAAAATCAAGAACTTTGTAGAGCTTATAAATCACCAAATCACTGATTTTACCATGTCTTCTCTATTTTTTTCTCTTTTAAAGAGAAATATTTCTATAGGGCATGTGGACTTCCCAGAGAGATAAAAAGAGAGTTTTAAGGCTTGGGATCCAGGACTTGAACTGCAGTCAACTACATGGGAGTCTTGCAATGTTATCATTACATCATCTGCTGGTCCCACATGTTTTCTCTTTTAAAGATCTCTTTCAAATTTAGTCTTATTTCTATTTTTTACAAATTATTATTTTTAAAAGATTATATATTTAATAATTCATTATCATTATTTTTAATTTGTTATAGAGCACATGCATTCACCAGATACAAAGCAAGAAAGAGAGAGGGAAAGTGAAAAATCAAGCCACCATTTCTAGGACTCAAGCCGACTTACCATGTGAGAATCCAGTGCTTTAACCACCACACCACCTGCTGGCCTCAAGAAATTATTTCTTTATGTAATACTATGGTTTTATAAGAATTCACAATGAGTGAGTAAAAGTTATCTTTTTTTTCTATCTCTTTCTAATGAGCTATTATTATGTATAATTTTAGCTATATCTAACTTGACCAATGATTGATATTACAGATTTTTTCAGATTATTAACTCTTACCTCGTACAATTCTCCCCATGAAAATTAAAATACCTTCTTTCATTGTTGATGTTAAGATTATCTTTCACTCAAAAAAAACTATCCTCGTTAATTTATGAGACTTGTCTGATTTTTAATCACTTTGTTTTTCTGTATAACTGTATTTCATAGCAAAGAATATCATATATATTTAATATATATTTCCAAAATAATTAGTTGCAAATTTCAAATGTTAATGACACAATGTAATGTTAAGTGTTGAAGGTGGTGAATATGTTCATATTCTCAATTTGGTTATTACACATTATACGCATACTTTAAAAAATAATGTACCCTACAGAGATGTACAATGATTCTACATATATCATCAATTACAATAAATATTTGAAAATAAATTAATAAATAAGAAGAAGTGGGAGTGACAGTGTCCACAGTCAGTGGCAGGACGACATTCACAGGGAATCAGCACAAAGAGCCATCTGACTGGGGTCAAGAGTATTACAGTCATCCCAGGAACAACATACACGGTGTGTGAATTTTGCAGCAAAATCTAAGTTGCCAGCTTCTCAGTGTGTGCCTACCTCCCTGTGGAGGGATATCCATATGCTAGGCCCTCCCTGTGCCGGGTTCTTTTTTTTTTTTCTTTTCAATTTATTTATTTGCATTCATTCACTGTACATCATTACAGCATACAAAATGAGATTTTCCATCCAGAGTACCCTGTATATTGTCTCAATCAAGCACATCAACAAACATGTTATTGTCAGCAAAT
>NW_006159533.1:166511-175826 GCF_000334495.1 Tupaia belangeri chinensis | reverse complement strand
TTTTCCTGATACAGCACATCCTTGAGAACTTCTTGGAGATCTGGTCTGGTGCAAGTAAATTCTTTCAGGTTTTGTTTATCTGAGAATGTTCTTGTCTTTTCTTCCCACCTGAAAGATAATCTTGCCGGGTACAGTATTCTTGGCTGAAATTGCTTCTCTCTTAACACTTTGAATATATTTTCCCATTCTCTCCTCACTTGCATTGTTTCTGATGAGAGATCTGCTGTTAGCCTGATGTTAGTCCTTTGTAGATAACTTGATCTTTTTCTCTTGCCAATCTTAGTATCTTGTCTTTGTCTGTGGTTTTGGTCAACCTGGCTATAATGTGTCTTGGAGAAGATCTTCTAGGGTTGATTCTATTTGGGGTCCTTTGTATTTCTTGGGACTGGATCTTTGAATGCCTCGCTAGGTTTGGAAAGTTTTCTTGCAGGATTTCATGGAATAGATTATGCTTTGACACTTAACTAATGTAGATGACAAGAAAAAAAATATGGGTCATTTAAAGTAGATCTTCTGTATAACCCTGATATACAGCACTGCTATTCATTGTAGTTGATAATGTAGTACTGATAGTCATCTTTTGTTTTAAATTCCTAGAAAATATTTAGTTTCTCAGGAACATTAATATTTTCCTAGACTATATAAAATATGGGTCTTGGAAAATTTTTTTAAGAATTATTTATTCATTTATTTTCAATTTGCTCAGAGAAGAACAGATCACATACACAAGCATGCATATGCTAGAGAGAGAGAGGGAGAGAGAGAGAGAGAGAGAGAGAAAGCAAGTTGCTAGGTTTGGGACTTGAACCATGATTGACCATGTGGGAGTCCAGTGCCCTTAACTACCATGCCACATGCTAGCCCATCAGAAAAAAAAAATTAACACCAGAGAGTGCATGTGTGCACCAGAGAGAGACAGTGAAAGCACCCTTTCCCTATGGGGCCTGTTCACTCTACAATCCTTTTTGTTTTTTTCTTCCATAAAAAAAAAAAAACACCAGAGAGTGCATGTGTGCACCCTGTCAGGCTCTTGGGCATGCACACACATAACCGTGAAGTGTTTTGAAGCCCTTGCACACACATAACCGTGAAGTGTTTTGAAGCCTTTGGGCCAGGATTCCAACTGCAGTCGGCCATGTGGGATGCTACTAATTATGTACAGCAACTAAACTCTGCCACAGAAGGAGCCGAGACCTTGTAATTGAGTATCTTATTCTATTTTCTGAAATCATTAGAATCTTATTGGATGTTTCAAAATCACTTTTAACTTCACCATCAACTTGATTTTTTTTTCTTTTTAAGAGTTTTTTTTTGCTATAGGGCACATGTGCTTACTGGAGAGACAAAGAGAGACAGAAAGTGAGATATTACCCCTATGGAGATGGCCACACCGCAATCCCTTCTCCTCTAGTCTTCTCCTCCAGTCTTCTCTTGGGGTTTTGAACACACACGCACATGCACTTGGTGTGAAGTTTAAGCCACTGGGTCCAGGACTCAAATTGCTGTCAACTATGTGAAATTCCAGCAATGTAACCATTTCTCCATCTGTTGGTCCTGCAACTTGGTTTCTTTATCAGACGTATAGTGATAATACTGGATCGTGGTGAAGTCATGACGTATACAAAAATGCACCATGACTTTGCATAAAAGCCACTATAAAGTGAATAATTGTTATTAGCAAAGTGATTGAACCTTATTCTTCTGTGTTGTATCATCTTATGATATTTTATTTGTAAATGGAGATAGCATAAGTAAAAAATATTTCCATCATTGACTTTATGTTTTTAATGTAGTTTCTGCAAATTTGGACTTGGGGTTTTCCTGGAGTATGAGTGCAAAAGAAAAGAGCTGTTAAAACCTGTGTTCTTAAGTTCTTGGATAGATCTCAGATCAACTTATAAGGTAAAGGTCAAAGATGGTGGCATGTTCACTTTCTTTCCATTGAAAGATGATTAAATTTTATCCCATACATAGGTATGGGCTTCTACTAGAAATAAGAGGTTTTTTGAGTGTTTATATGATATATTATTAATATTATTTTGGAGAGGTTTTTGCTATAGAGCATGTGTGCTCACCAGAAAGACAGAAACCGAGAGACAGAAAGCAAGAAATCACCCCCTGAGGAGGATGGCTGGGCCTAAATCCCTTCTCCTCCATTCTCCTCTCAGAATCTTGGGCATGCACACACACACACCTGGCGTGAGTTTAAGCCACCAGGCCCGGGACTCAAACCACAGTCGACTACATGGGAGTCCAGCGACATAGCCATTATGCTAACTGCTGGTCCCTATAACACAATTTTGTTTTATTTTGTTTTTGTCATAGACTGTATGTACTTACCAGATAGGAACAAAGAGGCAAACATGAGGGAAAGTGAGAAATCATCCACCAAGAAAGGATGTCCACACAATCCCTTCTCCTCCATTCTCCTCTCCTGGTAGCTTAAAAATCACACTGCATGTGTGTGTGTGTGCATGTCCAACACATACATGCAGTGTAATTTTTAAGCTACCAGGTCTGGGATTGGAAACATGGCCAGCAATGTGGGAATTCAGTGACTTAACCACAATGCCACCAGTTGGCTCTAAAAAATTTTATTTATTTATTTTTATTTTTTATTTATTAATTTTTTTAAAGAAATAACTCAGTTTAATTCCAAGACTTTGCACAGGGTCGAGGACACCAATCACATTTTATATTTTGTAAATATAAACTATACAGAAGAAAAATATAAAAAATAGTTATATGTTAGCTCTTAATAAAAATGAAAACGTTGCATTAAATTTAAAAGGCAGCTTCTTATATGTGCATGTATTCATTGGATTACATTGTATTACCTCTTTCATTTACTGAACAAATTTCCAGAACTAAATTATCATTCACTCTCATACCACTACATGATAAGTGGTAGGTAAATACCTGTAGGAATACAGTGTATCGTCTGCTTCTGCAACTCAGAAGTAACCCTGTGTCTGTCCAGCCTACACTCAGAACTTTGTCTTCATAAGCAGCCAGATCATAGAGAAGAGCTTTACAACTTCTTGTATCCCACAGCTTGACCATATTATCTAAAGGACCTGAAATCAGCTGCTGTTCATGAGTAGGAAACCATTTTGTCGATGTGACCCAGCGAGTATGTGAGGTCAGGGACAGACACCAAAGAACCATCTTTAGTTTGCGGATTTCACAGTCCAATATACCTACCTGTGCTTCCAGATGATAAACATTTACAAAGTGATGAGTAAGAAATGTAATTAAACACTTTATTTCTAGTCAAAGTCGACCTAACACTGCGAGTCTCAACATCCCACACTCCAGTTGTATGGTCCCAAGATTCACTGCAGATTTCTTCAGTATCTGACCAACAGAACCTAGGAAATTGCTTCCTTGTGGCCAGAGAGGGTGACGATAGGAGTCCTAGTCAAACCAAGCTTCTCCGTTTTCACTTTCTTTCTTGGTCGGTTTGTGGATTTTTCCATTTCATCTTCTTCATCTGCTGGGACTACTGACCAGATCTTCAGCATGTTATCCTAGGAGCCACTGTAAAATTTAGTTCCTGAGCTATTCACACTTCAGCAGGCCCTCTGCAGCAATGCAAATCTTTCACTTTGTTCTCAGCAGGACCTCTGCAGCAATGCGAATCTTTCACTTTGTTCCTCTCTGTGCTCCACTCCCACAAGAGAATTATCTGATCCATAGAATCATTCAGTTGGAAGCAAGATAAACTGTCTTTTTTCATCCAGGCACATCTTTTACAACTGTATGTCCCACAGTTGTCACTATTGAGTTTCTTCCCAAGAACCAGATTGAGAAGTCTTTTATCATAAAAACAAGGTAAAATCCATTCCTCTGCCCCTTTAATGGAACTGATCCAGTCATCATGGAATATGCATTGTTCTCTCTGGGGTGTGGTGCATTTCTCCACTTATTCAAGTTCCACAACCTCATGGAATGAGATGTTCTCTAGTTCCACGTGTTTGACCAAGGGCATTTGCAGAAACTGTCCTTTGATAAGAAAATCAAGCCCCAATGTTTGTGGAACTCATTTTTGGCCCCCTGCAGTTTGTTGATGATATTACAAAGGTTGACAATTTCAGAGGTGCCAGGAATTGAGAAGGGAACATCTTCAATAGCATATTTCTTGTTTTCACTATAGAAGTGTGTCTGAAGCTGAGTCATGGTTGTGGGGGGCTGTTGGTATACACAAGACTTGTCTGCAGAAATGTATGGACTAGTAGTCAGGAAACAGGAACAGAAAAAGGGCTAACTAAAGAGACAGCTCAAAATTAGGTTGCACAAGTAAGCAAGAAACTGGAATCAAAGCCCAGTCCAAAATTTTTACCTTAAAACATTGTTTTAAAGATTGTTTCTTCCATCAGAGAGACACATACACACAGAGAGAGACAGTACCCTAATAATGTCTTCATACTAAAAGCTAGCCCTACTCTCAGCTAGCCAGTATCAGAGCAGTGCTGGGACACGAACCCGCAATATTCCTATGTGGGTCCAGTGTCATTAGTTTTCTGCTGCTTCCTGGCTTCATACAAATACATTAAATTATTTAAAAACAATACAACAAAAAAATAATATTTCTACTAAAAATTATAAAAAGTGATTAATAATAGTCTTTGAATAGTGACGATTTTTAAAGATATGTCTTCTGTTATTTGGTTACCTCTTCCATAGGAGAAAAACAAGAGGATTCAGTGGTGCTTGCAAGAAGTGGAAATAGAATTCTTAGGACAAGAACATTCTGATTAGTATTAACTGAAAATCATTTGATTATGTATGTCATTTGATATTTATCAAATAACTCATAAGAATTTTACTTTTTAGTCATGTCATTAATATGGATTATCCTTCAGCCTAAAGCAGCACTTAAATATGAATAGTTTCTCAGATTTTCAAATGACTACTTTCATGATTTGTTAGATGATAAATACTGTTGTCTAATGGCTTTCTGTTGCTAAAAGGGATGAATACTGTGGGTTCATGAAAAAAATTGCATAAAACTATAGATTACTCATAAATCTTGGGCCATACAGAATGCCAGTCATATTTTGGGAACTGCCTAACAATTTCACATTCTTCTTTGTAAGTTTGAGAGATCTTGCCTTTCATTGGTAATGTTACCACAGCTTTCCATAAGATCAATATGTCATGATTGATCATAATTCTAACAATAAATCCCCATTTTTATTTAAGAAGAGGTTTTTTGTCATTTTTGTTTGTTTCGATATTCATTATATTCCCACTGAATTTCAATTTAGTGTTTGATATCTGTTTCTTCAGATGGATTATTCTCGAATACTGCCCTGCTTGCTTGGAATATGATCAGGGATGGTTGTTTAATGAAACTTACCAGGTCCTTGAATGAAGTTAGTGGTGTCTGGCTCTTTTATTCAGTCATCACTAACTCTGAAGTAGAACCTGCATTTTATGAAAATATGGCCTATTGATTTTAGCTTTCAAAGAACCAGCTTATACTTTCATTTATTTTCTGTATAGTTCATTTAGTTTCTATTTCACTTATTTCTGCTCAGATCTTTATTATTCCTTCTCTCCTGGAGTTTTTTGGATTTTTTTTGCTTTGCTTTTCCAATTCTCTGAGGCACAATGTTGTTGGGTGATCAATTTGCCTTCTTTCTACCTTCTTCTTATGTGTACTAATTGCTATGAAATTCACTCTTATGACTGCATTTTGCAGTGTCCCAAAGTTTATGGAAACTCATGTCCTCATTGTCATTGGCTTCCACGAATCTTTTGATTTCAGTCTTTATTTTTTCAGTAGTTGTGAACTCATTCAGGAGTAGGTTATTTAGTTTCCATGTATTTGTGTATTTTTGAGGATTTTTCTTGACATTTATATCAACTTTAATTCCATCATGATTGTAGAAGATGCCGGATATAGTATCTATGCTATTGAATCTGTAAAGGCTTGCTTTGTGCCCTCTCATGTGGCCAATCTTAAATAAGGTTCCATGTGGGGGTGAGAAAAAAGTGTATTTCATGGGTTTTGGGTGGAAGGCTCTATAGATGTTTGTTAAGTCCATTTGATGTATGGTATTATTTACATCCTTTATCTCTTTGCTTACTTTTTTATCTGATGATCTGTTTAAAGCAGATAGTGTGGGACTGAGGTCCCCAACACTTAGTGTGTTGCAATCTATCTCTCCTCTTAGATTTAACAGTGTTTTCTTCATGTATTTGTGTACTCCTGAGTTAGGTGCATAGATATTTGTAAGCGTTATATCTTCTTGATGACTTTCTCTTTTACTACTATATAGTGCCCTTCTTTGTCTCTGCAGTTTTTGTGTTAAAACCTATTTTGTTGGAAATTAGTGTCACTACTCCAGCTCTTTTTTGGTTCCTATTTGCATGGAATACCTTTTTATAGCCCTTCACTTTTAGTCTATGTATCCGTGAGATATGCTTCTTGTAGGCAACAGATACAGGGTTGCCTTTTTTAAAATCTATTCAGCCAGTCTATGTCTCTTGATTGGAGAATTTAATCCATTAATATTCAATGTTATTATCAATATTTCCAGACTTGTCCCTACCTTTCAGTTGGCATTGTCTTGGCTGTCTTTTATTCCTTTATTTCTGTCTGTTAATTCTTTTTTTTTATTTTTTGAGAGGTTTTTGCTATAGGGCGCGTGCGCTCGCCAGACAGACAGAGAGAGACATAGAGACAGAAAGCGAGAAATCACCCCCCAGGGGGGATGGTCACGATGCAATCCCTTCTCCTCCATTCTCCTCTCAGGATCTTGGGCACGCATGCACATGCACCCGGCATGAGTTTTTTTAAATTTTTAAAAAATGAACCGTGGTCAACTACGTGGGAGTCCAGCGACATAGCCATTACACTAACTGCTGGTTCCCTCTGTCTGTTAATTCTTCAGTTTTCCTGGAACAAGACTCTCTTCAGAGTTTCTTGAAGAGCTGGTCTTGTGTTGGCAAATTCTTTCAGGTTTTTGTCTGAGATTTTAATCTTTTTTTCCCCCCATATTAAGAATAATATTGCTGGATCTAATGATGTTGTTTGAAATTGTTACTCTCTTAATACTTTCAATGTGTCTTCCCATTCTTTCCTTGCTTGCATAGTTTCCATTGAAAGGTCTGGTATTAGCCTGATGGGATGACCTTTGTGAGTCACTTGATGTTTCTCTCTTGCCAATTTTAGTATCTGGTCTTTATCTGTGCTTTTAGCCAGTCTGGTTAAGATGTGCCTTGGGGAGGATCTTCTTGGGTTGTTTTTATTTGGAATCCTTTGTATTTCTTGGGTCTGGATGTTTGAGTGCTTCTTTAGATGTGGAAAGTTTCCTTCCAGGATTTCATGGAATAATTTTCCATGCCCTTATTAGTTTCCTCACCTTCTGGGATACCAATTATTTGGAATTTTGGATGTTTAATGGAATAGAGTATTTCTTGTATATTATCTTCATTTTTTGGTTGGTATTTTCTCTGTCTTTTTGGTGCTTTTTCCCTAGGTCTGAGATTTTATTTTCTTTATCTAAGATTTGATTTTCAGCATGGTCTAATTGGCTTTAGATATTTTCAAGAGAGTTTTTGATTTCCTGTATTACAGAGTTCACCTACAATAGTTCCATCTGATTCTTTCTTTCTAGTGTCCATTTCTTCTTTCATGTAGTGGAAGGACTTACTCATCTCTTGGAGTTCGTTGTTTCTTTTCTGTTCCAACTCATAAAGTTTTGTCACTATGAATATTCTGAATTCTTTCTCTGACATTTCGGTAATTTCTTCTGTTTTTTTTTCAAGAGATGGAGGGGAGTTATTGTGTTCTTTTGATGGAGACGTATGTCTTGGTTTTTACAACTTGGACAGGCTAGACCTGTGAAGATGCAAATGGTGGAAACCACACAGCCAGAGCCATGCCAAGCAAGGGCCCTCCCTGCCATCCCTGTGATTACCACATACCACAGTACCCTCATACAGTTCAGCCAAGTGAGTGGACCTAGCAGCTAAGTTTAGGCAGAATGGGCATGAAAGTTTTGTGGGCTGGCTTTTCAGCCTATGGAATGTAGAGGCAGATGGATTGCTTCTCTGAAAGGAAGAAATGCAAAAATGCCTCCCTGTTAACTTGGCTCTTGAAGAAATGCTATTAGTGTGACTAATGAGTGAATTTCTCTCCACTTAGTATTATGGAGGAATTACAGGAGTTTATCCAGGAAATAGAATTGCAAGGCATCATATATACACACTTATTTAAAGGGCCAGATGAAATGCACTGGACAGCAGGAAGAAAGATGGGGTGCTGCAGTCAGACCCCTCCTCCTGCTATGGCACACTGATAACAGTTTTAGCCCCCTTGTGGGTGAGCTCACTTATTGTACCACTCAGGGGACTGCTGACCTAGCAGGGACTGAAATCATCAGACAGAAGAAGGGATTTTGAAAGGTGAGAGATCCCCTGGTGATAGAATTTTCTCTTCCCAAAGATTAAAAAAAAATGATAAATGCTGACAGGGGTGTGGTGAAAGGGGACCTCTCTTACACTGCTGGTAGGAATGTAAATTGGTCCAGCCATTGTGGACCAATTTGAAGGTTCCTCAAAAATCTACAAATAGCACTCCCACTCCTTGGTATGTACCCAAAGGACAGAAGAATTCTTAATCAGAAAAGTGCTTGCACATCAATGTTTAGTGCGGCGCTATTCACAGTTGACAAGAAATGGAACCAACCCAAATGTCCACGAACAGATGAATGGATCAAAAAACTATGGCACAGGACCAGTAGTTAGTGTACTGGCTATGTTGCTGGACTCCCATGTAGTTGACTGCGGTTCGAGTCCTGGACCCAGTGGCTTAAAACTCACACCAGGCACATGTGTGTGCGTGCCCAAGATCCTGAGAGGAGAATGGAGAAGGGATTGGGGCGTGGCCATCTTCCCCCCTGGGGGATGATTTCTTGCTTTCTGTCTCTCTGTCTCTCTCTGTCTGTCTGGCGAACGCACGTGCCCTATAACAAAAACCTCTCAAAAAAAAAAAAAAGGAAAAACTATGGCACATATATTCTATGGAATATTATCCAGTCATAGAAAAACAACAAAACCCTGACTTTTGACAAAAAGTGGATGAATATGAAAGATTTACTGCTGAGTGAAGCAAGCCAGGCTATGAAGGAGAGACATTGTATGTCCCCACTTAATATACACTGAGTGTCTGCACTCTATGGCTGAAGGGGATTGACTGAAGGATATAGAAACACAGTAAATGGATGTAAATAAAGATATGGTGTGAAAGAGCAGAGTTTCAGGAAAAATTAGAAGAAAAATGGGGAGGAAAAGCATTAATGG
>NW_006159533.1:149315-165824 GCF_000334495.1 Tupaia belangeri chinensis | reverse complement strand
GGAGAAATGTTCACATGTTGAAATATTCACTTTGTAAGCTAAATAATGTGATTGACTGTATAAAAGAAAATGAAATTAAAAATAAATAGGTAAAAAAAAGACTTTCCTGTTCCCAGTGCTGAGGAGACAAGTCCACCTTGTTGGAACTGGTTGACAGCATAGAGGGGAAGCCGAGTTCCAGGGTGCACATGAGCCTCTTTCCTGGATTGGAGGCCACACGTGGACCTTGCAATACACATTAATCATCTACAAAGGTGCAGAAAGTTCTTGCCATAGTTGATACAGGGCCAAATGTATACTTGTTTATAGTAACCCTAATAAATTTGAGAGATCTTAACTGCAATTGATGGTTACAGATGGAACACAATCAAAGTAAGAAGAACTTTTTATTGACTTTTGGGTGAACTTTCTTTACAGGAACACTAGGTCTACGTGAGTCACTGACTTTTGTGTTGTTGATTTAGCTAATCTTTAGTGTTGATATTCATGCACATCTAGGAGTGCACTTCACAATGGGCTGAACAAAGGCTTATAGATGTACATTTTCACCTCCCTTATAATCCTATGATAGCTTGTTTCATAGAATGCCAGATGCTAAAGGGAGCTCTGAAGACACATTAGCATTCCCTGGGAAGTTCAATCTGAACTGCATTGTAGTGCTCTCTTATCCCCATGCTGAGGGACTAATACACAACCTTGACATAGGCTCCCAAATTGTGGGTAAGTGGACTAATACTATAAAATGCCACAACACTGGCCCAGATACAGTTCCAAAGGGCACAGTGATAATCACCATGTGGCAGTTGAGGACCCCTCCCCTCACTTTTCAAAGTGCCCCTGGGTCTGACCAGGCATGGTATAGAAAGCCAGGGAGGCATCTCCAGAGTGTTACTTTATTGTTCCAAGAGAGGACTATTGCATGCATATTCCCTGGCAATGGAGATTTCCCTTTGAATGTACCACTAAAACACTTGCCCTGTCATTAAACCTTGGTATAGGAAAGGCGTTCCTGCACTGGGCTGGCATCCTGGCACAAGTACACAAGTCTGCACATTGGCTGTGCTCCACCTTCCCATTGTCAGCTATGGCTGAAATACCTTGGAGAATGTGCCTGGCCAACCAGAGTGAATGGGCTTTCCTTCTGCTTGGTTTGGTTTCCCCCTTAGGAGCTTTGAAGGAAATAATTTTCTAATCATGTGGTAATGTTTTTACTGTTATTTGGAACATGTATTCTTGATGGCACTTGTAGAATATGAATGCAATGTTTGACTCACACACCTGCTCCAAGGAACTGGTGGAAGATCAATGACTCTCAAAGACTGTAAGGGTGCTATGAGAGTCAATGTTGGGATGGACTTAAGAATAGGCATTGAATTCCCTTCCCCATACCTTACTATTCTGCCTTCCTTGAGACCAAGCATCAGGGTATAGCTGGGGCTTGTGAAGAACCCATGATTACAACCTTCACCTCATGAAACCAGTGCATGGCCAGCACTATCCCAGAGGTATGCAATCCCCTCCCACATTAACATCACAAGATTACAGGCACTAAACCCTGAACATACTCTCTTATTCTGTTAATTGAGAAGCTTAACTTTTATACACACACACACACACACACACACACACACACACACTAGTTCCTGTCTTATTGACTTGAACCTGCATTGGTCATTAATTCATGTATGAATGCATTATTCTTAACATATGCAACCTTAGCCTGTCCTCCCTGATGGTGAGGAACATTCTCCATCTGGCTATCAGTGAAGCTCTCTGTCTACATTATATAACTAAATAGACTCATGTCTTACCATACTGGACCTGTGGGTGTGTTCCTTGGAATCTATAAACATTAGAAGAAAGTCCTCTCAGATTTGGGACTTCCTTCATGCATATGGGTTCACTACTTGAAAAATTCTAATACCACTACCCTTTCAAAATGTACACTATTCAATAACCCCAGAAAATGACCTCATTTATTCCAGTGAATCCTTGCTGTCATCTTAGGGTAATTTTGTCTACTCTAGATTTTGCAGAAATGGATGCATGCATGCCAATATGTACTTCTTTTGAGTCTGCTTTATTCTTTTCTGCTTAATGTTTCTGAAATTATTCATATTATCATATGAATCACTAAGTCATTACTTTCCATTACTGATTTAATTCTCAGCATACCCATAACACAATTATAGCCACAGACACATAGATTTTACAACTTACATATACTTGTTCAGGGATCCAAAGAGATGTTTATGTAGGCAGAGAAACACAGAGACACTCAGATACACAGCACAAATTTGTGCACATGACTGACTGCTCACAGACACAGAACTCAGACATAGATGCAGAAGATGCAAAGGAAAACATTCAGCCCGCACTCAGCCAGCCAGCCTATAACACAGCCACACAGCCTTGGCTCTCCATTGCTCTGGTTTAAGTGCAGACAGACAGAATAGACCCTGTCATGACCTGCACTAACTTAACTCATTGAAGGGGGGTGTTTTCTGTGTTCCAATCCCAGTGCTAAACATATACCCTTTCCAGAGCCTTTCAGAGAGCAGTGCCGGAGAGCATGGGATAATAGACAGTAGCCAGAGTAGGGTGGATATGGGGTCCAAGGCAAAGGTTTGGGACTGGGATCTTATCAAGTTGCATTTGCTCTTAGGGGTACTGCATGGGGCTTAGCAGAGCTCGAGGTTAAGGGAAGAGAGCAGTTTCCCCCAGCCTCCTTTCCAGTGTCAGGATGAGTTAGTACTCTCTATCCCATTAATGACACTGTCAAGATCTCATACAGTATTGTTATCACTGTCACTGCATTAAGTGACCATGCAGCCGGGGAGGTTGGGCTGTGAACAGAATCCCTTGGCTAGGCCTATCTTCTGAGCAGTCCCTGCCCTACCCCCATCCTACTCCTTGCAAAACTGAACATGGGCAAAGCTCTCTGTAGCCTTTTCTCCCTCTGGAGTCTTCAGGTCTAATTTACTCTTTCTCATGACCCCCTTGCAAATCTAAGTCACCCTGACCCTTTTCTCTGCCTGAATAGAGAAGACTTTCCTTTTTTCCCTAACATTTTTAAAGAATTATTTGCTTTCATTTATTATTATTATTACTATTTTTAATTTGCTACAGGATACATAGAGAGGATTTTTCATCTAAATGGCATGTGGGTAATTTATGTGGGGAAGGGGCTCATGCACAGAAAGGGGATGGGGGAACTGTCCATTGTGACGCATTAGCAGCAAGGGCATCTGATTCTTGAGAAGGAGTTTAAAGCCTCTGAGTTGCTATTGCAGAAAGCAAACAGGAGAACACTTGGGGGAAAGCTAAGCTACCTCCAACTACATGATCCTGAGTCCCACTCATCTATTCCTTGTGTCCTGCTAGTCTGCTGACCTATTCTCACACTGAACTGCCCCTGAACTCTCCTGCCAAACTCTGGGACTTTGATTCCAGTACTTTCCCCAAGTACCTTTCTCCACTTCTTTCCAGGTGCCCAATACACCCCTTCTTGCTATGCACCAGCCCTTTCCCATCCTCGAGTAAGACTCACCCCATTTCCTCCAAACTCCCAGCCCCAGCCCCTAGACCTCCCCCACCTTTTCCGCAGCAACCCCAGGACATCTGGAGAGGGTCGAGACATGGACGTATGGAATCTGGTCTTCTGTATTCTCATGTTCTCATCACTCAAACATTAATGTGAGTAAACGGTATGGACAGGCCCATAGACTGGGTGCTCATTTGGGGCAACTGGCACAGAAGGGAGAGTGCATGAACAGAGCCTGGCTATGGTGAAGCTTCACCTTGTCCTCCGAGGTCCACTGCAGGTCCATCCTTTACTTGACACCAGGAGAAGTCAGCCACCTGATGAGACAGAGAACTCTCTCTCTCAAGGTACCACAGAAATCAACAGGCTCAGCACTTACTTCTAGGGTGATGTAGCACCACCACACCCCTATCTAGAAACTTCCAACACTCCAGAATGCTCCCTCCTTCCCCAGTCAGTCAAGACCACCCCAAATGGCAACCAAGCTCTGCTCCAGCACCATTGTGTCTGCCTGGTTTTCAGCTATGTGCATCCTGTGTGCTGGGGATGTTTCCCTCAGTAAACTAACACTGACAGAGAGACAAGAGGGCAAAAGTTTTATTTGGGAAAACATTAAAGAAAAGTTGGGAACCAGCAGTTAGCGTAATGGCTATGTCGCTGGACTCCCACATAGTCGACCGCGGTTCGTGTCCGGGACCCGGTGGCTTAAAACTCACGCCGGGCGCGTGTATGTGCATGCCCAAGATCCCGAGAGGAGAATGGAGGAGAAGGGATTGCGGCATGACCATCCCCCCTGGGGGGTGATTTCTCGCTTTCTGTCTCTATGTCTCTCTCTGTCTGTCTGGCAAGCGCATGCGCCCTACAGTGAAAATCTCTCCAAAAAAAAAAAAAAGTTAAAACAGGGAAGAGGCATGATCAGACAGGGAAAACAATAATGTGCCTTTGACACCTTTTCCAATATTGAGCTACAACTGTGGTTTATTGAGGCTCAGGATCCTCTGGATGTCACACAGGTGGTTCTGCAAAGCAAAAGGACTTTGGTTCATTCTCATGTGAGTTTGCATTTTCCCACATGCGTGTTTACCTGTGACTGCACCTCCGCTTACATCACATGTATGATGGTCTCTCCCCAGTCAAAGCTCTGAGTGTACCTGTGTAAGTATCCTCTTATAGCCTTTCCTTTCTTTATGTGGTGAGATCTGAATTCCAAAGGTAAGGGGAAACTGCTTTATCTTTAGAAAACAAGCCTGCCAGTCTCCGGGTCCAATCCGATCACCCTTAGGTTTGTTTAATGTATTGCAATGGACATCCTTAGACAATTCATGGGCAAATGTTTTCACTTACACTGTGAGAAGGCAGGTGCCCACTGAGTTCCGGCCATTGTGGGAGATACTTTCCCACTATGCTTCCTTCGCTCTTCCTCACAACACTGAGAGCAATTAATCAGTGTTTACATGTCATAGGCAACAAAACTGAGGGTCAGAGCAGGCCCCATGAGTTGTTGGCATCAACACTAAGATGGCAGAATGTAACAGGCACATGCCTGTGTGTAGCCGAGGCAGGGAGGTAAGGGGAGAATGTGGGGCAGTGGGGACAGACACCTAGTCAGCACCTCAGGAGCATCCTTAACCTCCCCACTGGTGCTGGCCTCATTCAAAAGTACAGGGTCACTACTCTGCTAGACTAGACTTGTCCTTGCTTTGAGTGTCACCAGAGCATAAACTCAAAAAGACAGATTCTTCTGGAAAATCTACATGAAATTTCCCCCAACCTCCTGGGCCCCTTTCACACTGATCTAGAAGCTTCGCACATCAGAGGGACCCAACCATTTTTACTTCAGATTACAGGTGCAGGGTTGTAGACTAAGCACTTGACTTTGATTGAGGTGGGGGGGGGCATTCCCCGGCCCACACTTGATCATCTGGATTGTCTCCCAGTGACTTTAATTGGGTCTGATGCTGCCTCCATGATTCTTGCCCTACAGGCCTGGTCTGCCAGGGAGGCCTTCCAGCTCCTTCCCAGGTCTCAGATCTTCTCTTTAGATCTCAAATGTAGATCTCCAGGTGTCACTGAGGCCAACACATGCCCACGTGGTGCTTCCTCACTTCGTCTTCTCTCATGATTAATACCAGGACGTTCACTCTCCCACATTGTACTCTAGGGCCCTGCCCTCCCTTGGTGCTTCTATTACTGGTGATCCCAAGCTCTGTGACACTTTAGGTGTGTCACACCTAGGACATCTGTAGCTCTAGAAGTCGGGACGTGCCTAATCCCTCACAGGACTGGCACATGTGGCCAGTGATCCCTACATGTGTACAAAACCACTATTTCTTGAATACAGAACCTGTTTATTCATCTGTAAGAGAAGAGCCACTGGCCACCCCATGCTAGGAAGAAGACGCAGTCCATGCTGTCCTCAGAAACCCGAGAAGAGCTACAATGTATTCAGCAAGCTAGATTGTGAAGCCCTGCAGCACCATCTGTGACATTTGCATGAACTCAACATTTTCTACCCTGGGCCTGGAACTAAGAGCCACACATCCTAATTTTCTTAATTGACTCCAAAAATGACAATGCCTTCCCAAGTCAGCTTACCAGTCTCAGATCATCTTACCTTGTGGTGGACAGGGAGGTGGTGGATGTGGCGGCAGTGGCCCAGGACACATAAATGATGATAAATGGCCCTGCTTGGGGTAGGGCATCCGGGGCACTCCTGGGAAAGGAGGGGGCCCTTTGCCAGCCATGTTGATCTGCAGAGAAGAAGATCAAATTACGTTCATATGACAGTGAAAGATACCAACACAAAAGCTGAAAGTAAAGCAGGTGACAGTCCCTGGCCCCTTCCCTTCCACCAGTACTCATAATGGCCATAAATGTCTCATTTACACTGAGTCCTGGCAAAAACTAAGGGAGAGAGGGGAAGTCATAGGAATAAACTATTCTTACCACATGTCATGACCTGGGTCTACCCATGTAGGAAAGGCTAGGGATCGGTCCCAATGGATGAAATAAGACAACTTCAGACTAATAACAGGGCATATTCCAGACATAGGAGCATGTATGTCCAGGACAAGTCCCAACTCTCCCTCACCACCACCACCACAGATACTCATTACCAATAAGTTAACAGAGAAATGAGAGCAAAGAAAGAGTCTATTCTCCCTTCATGTAAGAACAGCTACTCTGAAGAAAACTTTCTCTGGGTCTTTCATGTCCTATTTGATTTTCAGAACTCTACAAGCTAATAAAGACCTAAACATACCAAATAGATGATCTGCTTTGACACCAAGAGACCAGTGACTCCCAGGGGAAGAAAAAGTTCATACAGTTCACAGGAGGCAGAAAGGCAGTCCATACTAACTCTGACTGCCAGTCCCTCCCTCATGGCCCTTTGCTTCCCTCCCTAACATAGGGTCTTCTCACTGCATGTGCAGAAGTAAAAACTCAGGCCTCAGCCTCTAAACCTTCTGGAGATGCCATAAGATTCCAAAGAGCTAGGAATTCTGTAGGCTCTTATGGAAGAGGTACCACATGAAAAGTTAAGGTTTCCTGACATCATCACAGTGGAGAGGGTCTCAGCATTTACCTTTTCCTTTCCTGCATTCTCAGGAGGGATCACGCAGCTGCTTTCCATGGGAAATGCACGACGTACAGGATTTCCTATGGCCAGATAAGTCTGGGGTTTAGTGTGGCTTATACTTTCTGTGCAGTAGAATAATAACCCCTGCATGCCTTTCCTCACTGTCTTACTCTAGTTTACATACACGGTCCCTTAGTTGAGGCAGGGAGTTTATCACATGCCTCAGATGATCCATGAGGACAATGGAGAAACCCATGCCCTGATTTGTGAGAAAGGCATCGCAGAACCCTGATTTAGGGGATTTTGAAACAAACCATCCACTGGCAGATAGATCAGGGCTCCAACTAGCTGGAAATCAACACTAAAATAGGGGTTTCCTACTACACATGAGGTAAAAGGACAATTTAAGCACAGGCTAAAAACAGCCATGGAAAGGACGAACCATGAAAAGGATGGGTATCAACCAATCCTGGTAAGAATAGCACCAGTCTTTCTTCAAGCCACAGTGTACTTTTTGTTTCTTGGTCTATATATAATTTGCCTTCCATATCAGATAAGGTTTTGTGTAAATGTTTATAAACAGAAATGGACGTATAAGACTAATAATGATACCAATGAGAAAAAGATAGTGCTATGGAATTTAACTGTAAAGATTTCAGAATACACAATTTCAGAGGAGTGAATTTATGTGAATTAAATTTACTAGAGTTCTACAGTTTATAGTTAAAAAAATCAAAACAGATAAAGAACAAAAAAATCTCTAAAAACCCCTCTAAAATAAATGTCTATTTTATTAAAGCAGGCATGTACAATAGACAATCTAGGAAGTCAATTTTTTTAAAAAAATTCTCTCACTAGAACCTACAAGTGCCATTTTGAAATTTTGTTGTCATTTGTTCCAAGCACAACAGTAAAGTGTGATGAAGCCTTCACCACTGACTCATGGTGGGATAGATTTTTTTTAAAAAAAAATCCTCTCACTAGAACCTATATGTTCCATTTTGAAATTTTGTTGATGTAGTTTGTTCCAAGCACAACAGTAAAGTGTGATGAAGCCTTCACCACTGACTCATGGTGGGATAGAAGAGCTCATCCACTTTCCTTCTAGGCACACTTTTCAGTGAAGCATAAATGAGAGGTGGAGCTCTGGTGTCCACAGTCAGTGGTGGAATCTGAGCACCACCATTCACAGGGCCGGCCCAAAGAGCCATCTGGCTGCGGCACCTGAGGTTAGCAGTATCACAGTCACCCCAGAAACAATATGTATTCTGCAGCAGGATCTGAGCTGTCGCTTTCTCAGGGTGTTCCTACCTTTCCATGCAGGGTTGTCCATGCCGGAACCCCTTGGTGCTGGGTACATCCTGGGTCCCTTTGGGATCCTCCAATATTGCATTATTGCCAAACTTGCAGATAAAGAATGAGATTGATAAGAATCACAACATCAATGAGGCACAAACCAGTTCATACCAACTCTACCTGCAAGCCCCTCCTCATGACCCTATGCTTACTTCCATAACCTAGGTTCTTCTTCTCAATGGATATGCAAGGTGAAACCTTTTACTAGTCCTCAACATCTTAATGTTAAAACACTAAGAGCAATGTCAAAAATATCCATAACTGGCCAACCACAGGGGCACAGTATTTATACAACGCTTTATGATGGTAGAGCCACATGGGAAGGTCCCAAGTTCACACCCCAACATCTTACTGTACACATGAGACATACACATGCCCATGAACTTTGGTGGCTTAGTCTGGGTGTGTAGATAGCAGCAAGAAGACCCTGTGAGGGAATCTGTGTTTCTCTTGCTGTCTGGCCAACTCTCTCTCTGGAGAAATAAAAAATAAACTCCAATGTCCCAATGTCATACCGTTCCTTCAAGTAGGCAGCCTCTCTGATTTGTTCTGCCACTGCCCTGTCTGCGGCACAAGTTCTGAGCTGCAGGAGAGAAACATGTCCATATGCAGTTGTGACCGACTATGCACAGAATGAAGGAAAGAAAAGAATCTTACCCAGGTGTCATTAATCTTTTGTTCATAAAAGATGATCTGAAAAAGAAAACACACAGGGCACAGTATGTTTAGAATTTCTAAGGGCAATTATAACCACCTCTTTCAGGTGCTGGAGGATTCTGAAACTATTGAAAAAAATGTAGGTTACCTGTTGTTGAAGGCGCTTCTCTTTTTTCTGCACTTGTTCTTGAATTTCCCCAGTTTTTTTCCTATGATAAACCATTGCTTTCATCAGACAAAGCACAACATTGAGTATCATTTTCAATAATCATCCCATGTTCCTCACAACTGTATCTTTACACAACTTATCCGCAGATAGTACATGTCTCACAAATAAGAGTACAGTAGGTTTAAAGTTATTGCTGTATAGTTTTCTTATCCATTATGGAATTCAGCAGAGTTCCCAGTTGATAAGATTTCTTAACTCTTATCAATATTTCTGTACATAACCTCTTTTGAGCATCTTTGATCACAAAGTTCTATTCTCCCTGAACTTACATTTTTATGATATTTCACAGGGCAATGACAATTGGGTTATAAAATGAAACAATCACTTTTGTGGACATGATTTAGCCTACATCAAATTGCTTTCCTAAGAATTCAGACTATTTTCAACACCCCCAAAAATATTTATGTGAACCAAGCTTCTGCATAATCTAACCAGCTCTAGGGTTCAGTAATTTTTAGTAACTCAACATTATTCAGTTATTTCTGCTTTCCCCCCTCCCCCATCAGTCTTTTCTCTGTTTCTGTGTGAAAGCGTGCATGTGTGTGAAAAATCTTTTGAGCATTTCTTTATATTTCTGTGTTAACTGAGTCTAATTATTTTATAAAGATTAAAATACTAGAAAGTCCAATGAGGATTGCCTTAAATGCTGATGTTCAGTTTTTAAACTCACTTTAAATACAGTATTTCTTCATTATCTGACTTGACTTTATCACGTGCCATTGACAGTTTCTTTTCTTTCTCTTCCCGCTCATGTCGTCTCATAGATAGCTTCCTAAAATGGGAAGGAAATACACATTATCCAGTGGCTCTTGTAAAACTCCTAGCCATCTCTAAGGTCTTGATTCAAAGTCCCTTCTCAAACTTCCCCATAACTGCACAGAATGACAAACTCTGACAGTGGGAAAAAGAAGTCTCTTAGGAGAGACTAAGAAAAATTAAACTCTGGTCTGAGGGAAAGTAATTGCTAAACATAAGTTTCTCTTCATGGCTCTGTGCTCTGTTCAATACTATGCAAGTCAGCTAAGATAAAAGCATCTATGAGAAGCATTAGTGTCTTTTTTGATCAGTCTCTTTGTTGAGAAAGTAAAAACTCATTTTAGTTCAATGTGGGAAAGCAGGGTGACCCAGCTCCTCACAACTACACATAAGAGGGTGGAGCAGCAGATGAGGGTTTGTCTGCCTCATGCCATGGAGAGAGCTGCCCTCAGTAAAAGCTAGTGCTCCACACAGACAGTCAGTTTCCAGAGGTCCTGGTGTCATTCACCCTGTGCTTCACTCCCTGACATTTCTACAATTCAGTATGGAACTCCTGCCTCCTCCTTCAAAGATCCTGGTTAAGAGGAGAGGCAGATCTCAGTGCTGGCAACATCTACTGAAATAAAATGTGATTCAAGCTCCATAACAAGGGTGTTAGCTCCTGCTGTTAACTCCTGCAAACACATTTCCACCGAAAAACCATCAGCCTCAGTGTGGCTTTGCATTAACAAGGCTGACTCCAGTGATAATAAAAGCAAAAAGAGCAATGGCTAAATAATCACATTTGCTATTATTCTCAAATGACTTTGTTCATGGCTCTGATTCAAAAGATTCTCAACTTATCACTTGACTTTTTATAGCTCACATGTGAAATTAAAATATGTCTGGGAAACAGGGACAAAAATACTGTAGATGGATGTCCAGGCATTTGTTTCTGGTCACCCAGGCAATCTTTCAGTCAGTGCTTTCTGGAGTGGCTCTTGGCCTTGGGGTGTGTGGTGTAGTGCTGAGGACACAAAGGGGAGCAGGCACCATTTCCTTCTTAAAACAGCTACAGTTCAATGCACAAAGGAAGTCATTGGGGAAATAGGAATCCAGCCCCACCCTTCCTTGGGCTTGGGAAGGATTAACACAAAACCTGAGCTTTGAGGAACAATACAGCAGATTTTTGCTTTTGAATAGGGATGAGTAGATCTGAAGCCCCTGATCACCCCTACAAACAGGAAGAAACAGTGGACAACAGATGGAACCCATAACTGAATGCATGAATTGGTAAGGAGCCAGTGTAGAAACATGAAGCAGTGAAGAGGGAAACATGGGATTTGGGCCAGCTGGGCATTTGGGCCTTTTCTCCCTTGTCTCATCAATGAATTCTGGGTGGACACTGGAGGTTTAAAGAAGTTGAGTAGTTTTTGTGCACGTGTGTGCACTAGAATGAAAACAAGTGGAGGGATCAACAGTTGGTGTAATGCCTATGTCGCTGGACTCCCACGTAATTGACCACGGTTCGAATCCCAGACCCAGTGGCTTAAACTCATGCTGGGTTCATGTGCATGCATGCCCAAGATCCCGAGAGGAAAATGAAGGAGAATGGAGTGTGGTGTGGCCTGCCTCCCTGGGGGGGTAATTTCTCACTTTCTGTCTCTCTGTTTCTTTCTGGTTAGTGCACGCACCCTATAGCAAAAACAAAAACAAAAACAACAAACAAACAAACAAAAAACTCTAAAAAAAAAGGAAGGAAAACAAGTGGAATTTAAGGTCTGTCAATAAGGTGATCCCTTGTGAAACCTACAGGCTTTGATTGGGACCAAGAAGAATTTCACACTAGGGATAATGTAGACAGAAAATATGCTAGCTTTTGTTGGAACTGAGCCTGGAGTGAAGGCTGGATTAAGGGGATCCAGTAATGCTAAAGCCTCGATCATGTGCTAGAAGAAAACTCCCAACTTTTCTGCAGGGCTCCATTTTTCTCTAAATACTGTCCACTCCATGTCTGGCACTGAATAGAAAATAACAGAATACCTAGCAGGGCAGTGGAATATGATCAAAATGTAAATGACTATAGAAATGGACCCAGAGGGTATCCAGATGTAAGATGTAGAAGTTAGCAATGCTGGTATCAATGTCTCCACTGCCCCTAAAATAATTACAAACAAGAGGGTATGGGTCAACACTGTGTGGCAGCAGTAATGCACCACTGAAGAGGAGCTGGGACTCAGCAGTGACATCATTTTGAATTTTAGCCTGAAACATGCCCGGCTTATTCACAAGTGCCCAAGAACTAATGGATATAATGACTAGAGGAAAGGAATCATTGTATAGCCAGACTCTCTTGAGTTGAGTGTGCTCTTTTCCCTTTCTTTCTCTTTCTCTATTCCTCTTTTTTTGTTTTAATAGAGATATTTTTGATATAGGGTGTGTGTCCTTAATGGAGAGACAGAGAGAAACAGACAGACAGAAAGCAAGAAATTACCCCCCAAGAGGGGAGATGGCCATGGTGCAATCTCTGCTCCTTCACTCCCCTCTTGGGATCTTGGGAATGCACACACACACACACACACACACACACACACAGACACCCTGTGAATTTTAGGCAGCAAGGTCTGAGACTCAAACTGTAGATGGCTACATGGGACTCCAGCAATGTAACCATTGTGCCATCTGCTGGTTCCTCTCTCTTCCTCTCTGTCTCTGTCTCTCTGTCTGTTATGTGTGCATATGATGCATTATGAAAGAAATAAAGAATGTAAGACAGCCAGTTAGACAGGAAGGAAAAATGTCAATTATAGAAACCAAAGCAAGAAGGATGAGCACAATATTGTACTAACTGAATTTGGGATGCACACTTTCAAAATGATTCTAAAATATGTTACAGTAGTCTGCTCAACACATATATTCTACTCAGCAGTATTTGTTTCAATGAACACAGAAACATCTTACTCCTCTGCGGCCTTCCTACGTCCTTCGCAGATGTCATAGAGATTTTCTACTTTTCTTTGCAGTGTTTTGTATTGCACTTCCTTTAATGCTTTTGCAGATTTCAGGGAAGAGCAGGTTTCTTCCATGTCCTTCTTCCTTTCTGGAAAGGATGAAACAGTTTTCATGTGGGAGCACATGGACCAGAGGACTAACATGGGGTGAGAAGAGGCCATGATTCTAATCCAGGAAGCCACTCTTTATCTTCCCAGCACAAACTCATTTTCATGATATGGAGATTTCTTACCCCGCAAAAAACCTACCTTCCAGGTTATCTATAGCGAACCTCATGGCTCTCATCTTTGAATTCTTTACTTGGTCATTTATGTCTCCTGACTGTAATATAGATTCAACAAAAGACATCTAAGAATAAATGATTGTTATAACAATGTGAATATACTTAAAACTAGTAAAATATACATTTAAAAATCATTAGAAATTAATTTTCTTTACCATAGAATTTATACTCAATAGTGTTGTAGTAGCACAATTAAAAGTAAAATAAGGGAACCAGCAGTTAGCATAATGGCTATGTCGCTGGACTCCCACGTAGTCGACTGCGGTTCGCTGCCCGGACCCGGTGGCTTAAAACTCACGCCAGGCATGTGTGCGTGCATGCCCAAGATCCTGAGAGGAGAATGGAGGAGAAGGGATTGTGGCGTGACCATCCCCCCTGGGGGGTAATTTCTCACTTTCTGTCTCTCTGTCTCTCTCTATCTGTCTGGTGAGCGCATGTGCCCTATAGCAAAAATCTCTCCAAAAAAGAAAAAGAAAGTAATTTAAAAAAAGTAAAATAAACCATTTAAAAGGAAGTAATAAGAACTTTCTGGTCTCTGATTCAAGTAATGAATGGGAGTGACTTTCTGTCACCTGCTCCATCTTGATCTTTAGCAGGGCTTTCTCCTTCAGTGCCTGCTGCTATTCACACCTCATTCTCCCTTCTCTGTTCCTAGCTCCATTAAGGACAACATAAAACTACTCACAAAAACAGAATTCCAAAAACAAAAATTGCACATACTTCTCACATGATTTTAATCTTCTAAGACATGAAACATGTATTCCTCATCAAAACTAAGATGCAAAATGGAACCATGCAGCAAATGTAGGTAGTTTACCTCTGAAACTCCTGAGGTTTTCTTTTCTTTCTTTCTTTTTTTTTTTTTTTTTTGAAGGGGTTTTTTTCTATAGGGCACGTGGGGCTCCCAGACAGAGAGACAGAAAGCAGAAAATCATCCCCCAGGGGGGATGGCCACGCTGCAATCCCTTCTCCTCCATTCTCCTCTCGGCATCTTGGGCACGCATGCACACGCGCCCGGCATGAGTTTAAGCCACTGGGTCTGGGACTTGAACAGTGGTCGACTACGTGGGAGTCCAGCAACATAGCCATTACACTAACTGCTGGTCCCAACCCCTGAGGTTTTCATTGAAAGAGCATCTTTGAAGGCTTGGATAGAGTTTTCCTCTTCTAGCATCTGCACATTGATACAAACAAAACATGTGACTGGGCAGTTAGCGAAACAAATCAAGTGTTAACAGAATATATCCCATATCTGCCTCTATTTTCATGGGAAAATAGTTGATCAGTTTGGGGTTATAAATGTCAAGCAGATGAAGAAATGGGTAACAAGGATAAACTTTGTGGTATGAGTATTATCTGTTGTCTATAACTTTGGTGCTTAATGAGATAATAGGTAAAAGAATGAATAATAACAGGAAAGCAAAGAATGTGAAAAATGGTTCAAGCTAGAGCCAACTCCAGAGCACACTGGCTAAATGCTGCACGCTTCAGAAGCCAGATCCCACAATGCCAACCATAGTTCAAATTCAAGCCTTGGCCAGTTGAAAAACATGCCAAATGCATGTGTGTGCCTGCTGAAAATCCTGAGTAATGGTGAATAAATGGAGGAAAAGGACTGTCATGTCACCACTCCCCAATGGGGCTTTCTCTCTCTGTCTGATGAGCACATATACCCCCTCACACTGAAAGAAATTAAAAAAAAAAAAAGAGGCAGAAAACAGTTCAAGCTTCAGAGCTCAAATAGCTCTCTTTACAGAATAATGATAAAGAAAAGATGCTCCAAAACGCATAAAAGGAAAATAAGGTTAATACTGCGGGCAGGGACAATTAAGCTTCACTAGAGATCTTCATCTCTAAGTTTATTTTCTCAGATTTTCTACATAATAGAGGACAGTACTGATGTGATCACCATCCAGGTTGTAAAACTAACACATGCTTCCTAGGCCCTTAATATTAAAAGTCACTGCACTGTTATACATCGATGTCAGAACATTTTCAGAAAAAAACTATCAGCCCAGCAGCCTCACACTTTCACTGTATGCACGATAAGAGAAAATGCAGAGCTTAGCTTGCCCACTGGTCAAAACACCTCAGAAACCAAGCTTGAATAAAAAGTAGCAGACAAATTCTTACCAAATCCTGAGTCTTGACATTTCGATCCTTCTCAGTATGCAGCCTAGATAGTGTACCCTGAATGATGTTGTTCGCAGCTTTCATAGTTCCGTCAAAAGTTTTGATGTTATCCTTCAACAAAGCATAGTAAATCAGGAGAAATTTATTGATGCCTTTACTTCTTTTTTTGTAACATATTTTGAGCAAAATAATAAATAAATAAAACAGGCCAGCAGACAGTGTAGTGATTAAGTTACTGGACTCCCACTTGGCCAACCACAGTGTGAGTTCCAGACCCAATGGCTTGAAAATCATGCTGGATGTATATGTGTGCTTGTCCAGGATCCCAGGAGGAAAAATAGAGAAGAGATCATGCTAAGGCTATCCCCTCTGGGGCTGATTTCTCACTTTCCCTCTTAGTGCCTCTGTCTCTGGCAAGTGCACATGTTCTAAAGGCAAAAATATCTTAAATAAATAAATATACAAAATGAAATGAAATAAAATGGGTGTGGGGAACAGAGAAATTTACCTTAAATTTATGCGCCTCATCATTGAGATGTTTAGTTTCTTGAAGACATTTATTTGATTTATTTATCTATATAAATATATAATAAAAGAATTAAAATTCAAAAATACTAATTGAAGTGCCTAGAAATCCTATCAAGTGTGTATAAAGAAGTCCTTCAGATATGCAAAGCTTGTTATGAAAGTGTACAGTATATAGAAAATGGGAAATAGGACACCAGCAAAATGAAGAAATAACAAAATAATTTTATTACAAGAGGTGACAAGAATTTAAAATAAAAGCATTACTGACGAGGCCATGAAGTCAACACAGGCTGAACATAAAGGAGCTGTATTTCATGCCTAAGCAAGGACTGGGCTCAGAAGAAACTGTGAAGCAATGCTGACAGTTATGGGCTCCAGTTTCTAACTGTGTTTTGCTTTACTGGTCTGCGCTCAATTTCTCTGCCATGAGCTTTACTGTTATTATGGTACCC
>NW_006159533.1:141367-148802 GCF_000334495.1 Tupaia belangeri chinensis | reverse complement strand
TAGAGTAAATCTTTTACTTCCCCCTCACCCCTCCTACTTCTGTAAAACATCCTTCAATAAATACGTATGTTTGATAGCCATTGAGGCTGCAGTCTTGAGCTTGCACTGACTGTAGTCAGCAGAGAACATGCTAAAGAGCATCAAGATCTCAGTCTGATTCCTGCTCGACTGTGTCGCCTTCCTGTATACAAGCCTCAACCCACCCCAGCTGGAGCAGGGCTTCCGGCACATTACAAAGCAGAAATTAGAAAGACAATCATACCTTCTGTTCCCAAACAGTAATTTTTTCGGCAAGTTCTGCGTTTTCCTTCTTGAAAGTGTCAATATCTTCAGATATTTGTTGCAAATTAACTAAGAGTAGAGAGAAATATCTTTAAGGTTATTACAAAAACTGAATAAAATCAAGTTGACTGAAGGCATTTTTTAGCAACTAAACATTCTCTGCTACAATGAGCACAATTAACTTGTAAGTTGCACTATTCTGAAGGAGAAGAAAGTTAGTGGCATTTTCAGTATAAGAAAACATAAATATAGGAATCTTATTTCATTCTGTAAAGTGTTTAATTGCCTATTTAAAATGATTTCTAAGATGAGGTAATACAGTCTTTACCTCATTACTCTCCCATCAATAGAAAAAGGCACCATTCTTCTTAGAAAACATGAACACTTTCTATTTATTTATTCATTCATTTATTCATTCATTCTTTCTTTCTTTCTTTCTACAGGGCTCATGCACTCACCAGAGACAGAGAGAGGGAGGAAAAGTGAGAAATCATCCCTCCACAGTGGATGGCCATGCTGCAATCTCTTATTTTTTTTAACTTTATTTATTCATCTATTTATTTTTAACTTGACCAGACAGAGACACAGAGGGAGAGAGGAAAAGTGAGAAAGCAAATCACCAGGTCCAGGACTCAAACCATGGTCAGCCATATGGGAGTATCCAGCACCTTAACCACCATGCCACCTGCTGGTTCCCTTCTCTTAAATTCTCCTCTTGGGATTTGGGGCATGCACATACACTCACCAGACATTTTTTTTTTCTTTCTTTCTTTTAAGGTTCTTGCCATAGAGCATGTGTGCCCTCAGAAAAGGAGAGAGACAAAGACAGAGAGTAAAAGGGAAAGTGACAATTCATCCCCCACGGGGCATGGTCATACCACAATTCCGTCTCCAACGTTCTTCTTCTGAGATTCTGGGCATGCTTGCACATGTGTGCAGTATAATTTTAAAGCTGATAGCTCTGGGACTCAAACCACAGTCAGCCATGTGAGAGTCATATGCCTCAACCACCATGCCACCTGATGAGCTCATCTGGGCAATTTTTCCTTATCTTTGTTTGTTTTGTTTTGTTTTGTTTTGTCATCAGGTGTGTGCAGTTGCTAGAGAGGAGGCGATGAAGGAGAAAGTGAGAAATCACCCACCCTTCCCCTGAGGGATGCCATGCCATAATCCTTTCTCATCTTAGGATTTTGGGCACACACACGCTCAGTGTGAGTTTCAAGCTGCCAGGTCTGAAACTCAAATTGTGGTTGTCCATGTGTGAGTCTAGTGTCTTAACCACCATGCCACCAGCTGGCCTACATTTGAGCAATTTAAAGAGTTTTATCATTACCAGAGAAGAACAGAGACATCTAATACCCTATCTACTTATATTTGTCCTTCAGTTAACAAAGTAAATAAACAGATCCTTACAAAGAAATGCCTCATTTCACACAGGTTTTGCCCCACCTTCCTGCCACTCTGAAATTCCTTAGGAGGAACAAAGTACAAACTCTAAGGCCTCCAATATCTTTCGTATTCCCAACTGATTGTCTCTCAGGATAAGCAAGATCAGAGACTCCAGAGACATGATGTATGAAATAAAACACACTTAGGTATAGTCTTCTCTCTATCACTTAGTCACTCAAGGAGCAGGATAAAACTGGTCTCAAGGTCTAGTGGTTAAAAGAACCAGATCCCCCATGGCCCATTGCTTTCTGCATCCTATTGTGAATGACTTAAAACACAACCGGTGCATGTGTGCTCAAAATCATGAACAAATAAATGTAAGAGAATGGATTGGGGCATTGCCACATGTCATTGGGGTTTGCTTCCCCCCACCCCTGTGTGTGTGTGTGTGTGTGTGTGTGTGTGTTTATGTCCAGTGCTTAGGCCCTGTACAATTACTGTGTGGTGGTGGTGGTAGGAAGGACGATTAAGATAAATAAAGTCCTTTTAAGACAAGCTTTTTTTAATCCCCAAGGGGAAATTGCCACCACCATAAGGGTGAACAACACATATGAATCACCATTGCATAGGTAGATAACTCCTTTAAAGCTCCTCCAACATAGTCCATAATTCCAGGTCCCTCTGACGGGTGTGCTCTCTCTCATCTGGCCCAGAGCCTGACCTGTCTTCTATTGTGTCATCAAAAAAGACATGAGGCATTTTTGCATAGAAAAACATAGAAAAATACATCATGACTTTCCTGACAATATTTTCCCAGCATAAGAACTATCTTGTCTGGAGGTCACTCTTCTCAGAACACTACTGCTGCATTCACTAGAATAAACTCCAGCATCTGTAGACCTACTGTGTGCCTAGCAGCCACCTTGGCTATCACCAGACTGCACCCCGAATCACCACATTCTTCAGAGTACCTGCAGGATGAATTACCCACATTATATTTCAAGTTTACTTCTGTTCATTCTCCACTGCTATTAATGGTTGCCTATATGTAAGACTCTAACACATTATTTAAAACCTCTGTTATGTCACATATTTTGCCTGGCAATTCTGGGCTCTTCTGTAAGTCTTAAAATACTTAATGGGTGGATGGTGTAATGGTCATGTCACTGGACTCCCACATAACCTGGTTTGAGTCCCAAACATGGCAACTTAAAACTCATGCTGGGCATGTGTGTGTGCATGTATGCCCAAATTCCCAAAAGGAGAATGGAAGAGAAAGAATTGCAGCATGGCGATGGGGTGTGATTTTTTGCTTTTTATCTCTCTGTCTCTCTCTGTGTCTCCAGTGAGTATGTGTGCCCTAAGGTAAAACCTCTCTCTAAACAAACAAACAAACAAAACAAAACAAAACAAAAAAACAACTTAATGGGCAGAGTCAGCAAGTGGCATATTGGTTAAGGTGCTAGACTCCCACAGTTTGACTGTGGTTTCAGACCTGGGCCTGGTGGCTTGAGAATCATACAAGGTGTGTGTGTGTGTGTGTGTGTGTGTGTGTCCCAAATCCCAAGAGAATGGAAGAGAAGTGACTGATGTGGCCATCCCCCTGGTGGTGAATTCTCACATTTCCCAAAAACCTGAACAACAACAACAAAAATACATGATGGGCTCTGGCAGTGATTTAATAATCGTTTACATTTTCTCAAGTTCCAGGTCAGGCCAAAGATCTCCCCTGAACTTCAGACTCATATCACCATTGGCTTCCTAACTATTTCTACATGAAACTAAATTTGTCCAGTTGTCCCTGCTCCCCTAATCTCCTCCTCATTCTGGCCTTATATCTCAATAGATGGTAGCTCCCTCTACGTTGTTATTTTGCCCTCCTTCCAGGAAGAGTACAATTTCAAGAGTTAAGAAGCCACCCACAGATAAGTCACTGTATTTACCCCTAGTTGAATTAGAACCCACACGAAACAACTGTACTAAGCACATATTATAAAGAAAGCAAAAGCTTGTCAGACCATGGTATGCAGGTTAAGGTGGCTATATCCTACATGGCCAAATGCCTGGTTTGAGTACTGGACCCAAGATGTTGAGAAACAAGTCCAGCTAGTATGTTTGCAAGCTCAAGATCCCTAAAAGGAGGGAGAAATAAAGAAGGGATTGCTGCCTGATCAATCCCCATAGAGTGTGTATGTGGGGGGGCAGTGCTTCTCACTTGTCTGCCTTCTTTCTTTCTCTTCAGTGAGTGCATACACCCTTTGGCAAAATTTTAAGAAAGAAAAAGCAGAATCAAAAGAGAAGACTAAAATCTTACCTTGATATACATGAGGCTTTACCTAAAAGAAGGAAAAACAAAACTAAATTTGATACCAAAACATACTATTAGGAAATATCTCTAGTTTCTGATAAAATTGTCAAAATACTAACTAATGTAAATATCAAAATTTGTTATAAATAACAAATTCATGGGATTTCAAATTTAAAAAAAGGTCAGGAAGAGCTGGGGATACTTCATAAGCCATTTCTAATAAAGAGTATAAAGATAAATATCTTATTTTTGTTTATGTTCTATTAAAGGAACATCAGCCTATCTGATTTTCATAAGGGAAATGCAGACATCTCATAATTTTTCTGCTGATTAGTAATTTACCTAAGTTTTTGATTTGGAAAACCCAGTATTCATAGTAAAGGTGAGAAGTGGCTGTGTCTCACTTGATAAAGAAATCACATTACATCTACTCCAATAACTCTAAAACTCAGGGTACCCCAATTAGAAGAAGAGGGGAAGACAGAGAAAATGAGCCAATGATGGACATGACAAATAACTTTTGCCTAATAGATAAAAAGTGCTTCCCAAACCTGAGTCATTCCCAGAAGACAACACAGAAATAGAACTAAAAATATCCAGGTAGGCCCTCATCTTTCCACCATGTAAGAAACATTTTCCTGACATCACAGAACAAATTCTTATTTTCAAAGATTTAAGTGCTGATCAGGTACAGAGTCCAGACAACAGTCTTGCCAACATATTAGACTACCATGACAGCATCAAAAAGCCATTTAAAAGAATGTTGTTAAAAGAAAGTGATGACAGAAAATCAAGGATATTCCTTGACTTTTGGACCTTGCTCAGGAAACAGTGAACTTCCTGACCTCATGTCATCCCACAGGTAGACAGGGGTAAATGAGAAGACCAGTGGTTCATAAACTGTTTCATACATTTGTTCCCCTCCACACACAAACCTTCCCTGTTGTTTTGTTCATGTGATTTGTTACCTACTGCAATCCAAAAATACATAAGAATGATGCAGTAAGACATTTTGAGCAGGAGGGACCAGGTTTATATATGTTTTATCATCATATATTATAATTGTTCTCTTTTATTGTCAGTTATTGCTGTTCAATTGTTATGTCTATTTTATACATTAAACTTTACCCAAAGGTATGTATGTACAGATGGTTCCCAAGTTAGGGTAATTCCACTTAATATACCTTTTACTTTATGATAGTGCAAAAGTGATAAACTTCCAGAAGAAACTGTACTTCAAGCATTCATACAACTATTCTGTTTCTCACATTCTGTACAATATTCAATAAATTACATGATATAGTAGTCAACATTTAATTATGAAATAAGTTTTTTGTTAGATGACTTTTGCCCAACTATATATGCTAAAATAAGTAAGCATTCTACGTTAAGCATGTTTTAGGTAGGCTAGGTTATGTTTGGTAGGTTAGGTATATTAAATTATTTCCAATTATGATATTTTCAGTGTGGTAGATTTTGGGGGACACAAGCCCATCATGGTAGATTTTGGGGGACACAAGCCCATCATAGTAGATTTTGGGGGACACAAGCCCATCATGGTAGATTTTGGGGGACACAAGCCCATCATAGTAGATTTTGGGGGACACAAGCCCATCATAAGCTGAGAAATACATCTATAGAAAAGAACATAGGGTGTATAGAATTGGGTGCTATCTCTAGTTTAGGGTATCTTCTAGGGGATGGGGAGCTTTTAAAATTATCCACTGCAGATGAAAGGGGAACTAGTGTATTCAGTCTTTTTTTTAACTAAAAATATTTGTAATTTGTAGTGTTCTTATTGAGATTATGTTGTTTTGCTTACTAAACTTTTTATTCAAAAGATTATTTTACAAGGCTAATTTCCACTTCAGTCATTAATTTGTACTCTAGAAGAAACAACTAAAAGAATGAAACAGTCTTCTGATGAAGCTTACACGGAGCTATTATGCTGTCACTCCCAAATGCATTAGAAGAAGAATGATAAACTAAACATCAACAATTCTTCTTATATCACAGAACTGATGTCATAGGATAAGCCATTACCTGCAAATGAGAGAGCTAGACAGGGTGATACAGAGAACTATCATCTACCAACACAGAAGGCCAAGTCAGAATTATCAGTGGGAAAATTTGCTGCAGAGTAGGACAACCTACCATCTAAACGACTAATTCCTTGAGGCTCAGCATGGATGAAAATGATATTTTATTTTTATTTCTCTTCTTTTTTCTGGAGAGGTTTTTACTATAGGGCGCATGCACTCTCCAGGAAGACAGAAAGAGACAGAGAGACAGATAGTGAGAAATCACCCCTCGGGGAGATGGCCACACCACAATCCCTTCTCTTCCATTCTCCTCTCAGGATCTTGGGCATGCACGCACATGCAACCGGTGTGAGTTTAAGCAGCTGGGTCTGGGACTTGAACTTGGTTGACTACATGGGACTCCAGCGACATAGCCATTATGCCAATTGCCGGTCCCTGAAAAGGATATTTTAAAATGCCAGGAAAGCTCAGCCTTGAGGGGGAAAAGGGTTGCCACAAGATGTGAGTTTTACCTCCAGGAGTGCTGATAGGTTCTATAGTAGATACATGAGAACCCTCAGAAGTATTCTGTTCTGCTTAAAAAGGCCTGTCCTCAAGGGAAACTATTTTACCAGAGTCTGGCTGAAGTTAGCCACTGCTACTCACAGTTGCAGGAAATAAATACACCTTAACAACTAGGGTGATCAACAGAAAGCCTCATACAATTGACCTAGCTACTTCAGGTCCTTTCGCTAAGGAAATGATGCCTACCTCTTACCCCCAAACTAGAAGGCAAACCAAAAGCCAAGGAAAAGCAAGCACTTGATCAGAAAAAACAAGCATTAGAATCATACTGAGGAGCCAACTGGTGCTGTGATGGCTAGGGTGTCTGGATCTACTATGGGCAACTGCATGATTAGAGTCCTGGACCCAACAGCTTGAAAAACAAACAGGGCCAGAATCCTGAAAGGAAGGGTGAAGAAGGGATTGAGGCATGTGCATTTTCCATGTGTGGTGCATTCTATCTTTGCTTCACTCTCTTCTGTCACTCTTTGGTGAATGCATATACCCTCTAGCAAATTAAAAAAAACTAAATCAGACTCAGACAGGGCAGAGATGATGCAATTATCTGTCTGGGAAAGTGTAACCTCTGTGATTAATATTAGAAAGGCCCAATCACAAAAATTGGACAATATGCAAGAAGAAACAAAGAATATAAGCAGAGAGAAGGAAACGTTTAAGCAGTCAAAGGAAAAGATGCTAGTGAAAACCTGTAACAGACATGACAAACTCCTTTGGGGGATTCATTATTAGACTCAACATAACTAAGGGAAGAATCAGTGAGCTTCAAAAAGGGTAGGTAGAAACTTCCTAAACTTGGGAACCAGTAGTTAGTGTAATGGCTATGTCGCTGGACTCCCATGTAGTTGACCGC
>NW_006159533.1:135288-135840 GCF_000334495.1 Tupaia belangeri chinensis | reverse complement strand
GAAGGGATTGAGGCATGTGCATTTTCCATGTGTGGTGCATTCTATCTTTGCTTCACTCTCTTCTGTCACTCTTTGGTGAATGCATATACCCTCTAGCAAATTAAAAAAAACTAAATCAGACTCAGACAGGGCAGAGATGATGCAATTATCTGTCTGGGAATGTGTAACCTCTGTGATTAATATTAGAAAGGCCCAATCACAAAAATTGGACAATATGCAAGAAGAAACAAAGAATATAAGCAGAGAGAAGGAAACGTTTAAGCAGTCAAAGGAAAAGATGCTAGTGAAAACCTGTAACAGACATGACAAACTCCTTTGGGGGATTCATTATTAAACTCAACATAACTAAGGAAAGAATCAATGAACTTCAAAAAGTGTAGGTAGAAACTTCCTAAACTTGGGAACCAGCAGTTAGCGTAATGGCTATGTCATTGGACTCCCATGTAGTTGACCGCGGTTCGTGTCCCAGACCCGGTGGCTTAAAACTCACGCCGGGCACGTGTGCGTGCGTGCCCAAGATCCCGAGAGGAGAATGGAGGAGAAGGGATTGCT
>NW_006159533.1:134248-135172 GCF_000334495.1 Tupaia belangeri chinensis | reverse complement strand
AAAAAAAAAAAAGAAACTTCCTAAACTTAAGTACAAAAGTAAAATAATAAAATAAGAATTTAAAAACAAACAAACAAACAGGGCCAGCTGGTGGCTGGTGGTTAAGGCAGCTGGATCCTGCCTGACTGACTGCACGCTTTGCGTCCCAGGCAAGATGACTTGAGAAATGGGGTGGGTGAGTGTGTGTACCTGCCCAAAGGTTCAAAAAGAGGTAGAGGTAGAGAGCAAGAGATTGTGGGGTTACCATCTGCCATGACAGGTGCTTTCTCACTTTCCCTCTGGCTCTTTCTCCCTCTCCAGCTAGGGCAAGTGTCTTCTGGTAAATTAAAAAAACAACACAATACCCAAGGCCAGTGGGACAATTATAAAAGGTATAAATAACACCTAATGAGAATGGCAAAAAGAGAAGAAAGAAACAAACTATATTTATAGCAATAATAACTGGAAACTCTCCAAAATTGAGTATAAAAACCAATCCCATGAAGAGCAGAGGAGAATAAATACCACAAAATAAACATCTAGTAATATAAAGACAAAGAAAAATCCTAGAAGGTACCAGAGAAGTGGAAACACTTTATTAGAAACAAAAAAAAATAAGAATAACATCAAACTTTTCTTCAGAAGCCATGATATTAAGAAAAAAAGTGGAATGACAAAATGTTAAATGCACGGAACAGTCAACCTGGAATTCTATCTTGCATGATTATTATTCACTAGTTTAGAAGCAATAAAGACTTTCTGAGAAAGACAGAAATCAAGTGATATTGTCTCCAGTAAGCCTGTCTGACAAGAAGTGTAAAGGAGGTTCTTTTTTTTTTTTTTTTTTTTTTTTGAGAGGTTTTTGCTTTAGGGTGGGTGCGCTCACCAGACAGACAGAGACAGAGAGATAGAAAGCGAGAAATCATCTCCCAGGGGGGATGGCCA
>NW_006159533.1:130845-131364 GCF_000334495.1 Tupaia belangeri chinensis | reverse complement strand
CAGAAATCCTTACAAAGAATATGAAGCCAGCCTTGACCTTTCCCTTGTCCTTGTCCTCAGGAGACATCAAGTTGTTGTTCTTCATGCACACTGCACAGGCTCCCGTGTCTAGAGGAGGACGGAGGTTTAGTTTGACTTGCATGTTTTGTGCACATGGATTACAAACCCTTCATGCTTTCTGTCCTAACTCTTGTCAAACTCAGGTCTCATACCAGAGGCAGAGGGTTTATCAGAGCCCTCAAATGACCCCTGAGACAATGGGAAATTCATGCCCTGACCTTCAGAGAGACACCACAGAACATAGTGCAGGGGTTTTCATAAAAATCAACCAATAGCAGATAGATCAGGGCTCAAACTAGTTAATGAAAGTGGGGTTTCCTAATAAATGCAGGAGAAATTACAATTTTAGCAAAGGAAAAAATGTAAAATAAAAACCGGTTGGATAGAAAGAATGTCAATAAACTCATGACATGAATAGCACCAGAAATTTTCTTTGCCTGAGTGAATTGTTTCAATATT
>NW_006159533.1:127660-130244 GCF_000334495.1 Tupaia belangeri chinensis | reverse complement strand
TCCTGTGGCATCCTCTGACTTTGCATTATTGGCCACCTTGTAGATAAAGAATGAACTTGATAAGAATTAGAAAACCAAATCCTTTACTAGTTCTCAACAGCTTCATCTTAAATTATCAAGAACACCATTAAAAATGTCCACCTTGGTCCAGCATATAGGGCAAGTGATGATGTAATGCTATTACAATGGTAAAGCCACAAGGAAGTTCCCAAATTCACACCCTGAGGTCTCCTCAGATGCACATGCCCATATGTATATGCCCATATTTCTGGCAGGTTTAGTCTGGGGGTAGATAGAAGCAAGAAGACCCTGTGTAAAAACCTGTCTCATACTCTCTATCTTATTCTCTTTCCATCTCTCTCTCTCTCTCTGAAGAAGTTTATGAATAAGCTGCCAAAATAAATGCCCCAGTGTTTTACCCTCTGTTCAAGAAGTTGTCCTCACTGATTTGTTTGGCTTCTGTCCTCTCCACAACACAAGCCCTGAGCTGCAGAAGAAAAACATATTCACATGCCAGTCATGGTCAACCGTGCACAGAAGGAAAGAAAGAAAAGGATCTTACCCAGTTGTCCTGAGCCTTTTTCTTGTAAACGGCCTTCTGAAAAAGAAAACACACCAAACACCATATGTTTAGGCCTTCTACGGCCCATTATAAAAGTCAGTAGCTGGTGCTGGAGGATTCTGCAATTATCGGCAGAATGCAATTTACCTGCTTTTGGTAGGAGGTCTCTTTTCTCTGCATTTCATCTTGCATCTCTGCAATTCTTTCCCTGTGGTTTAGAATTGCTTTCATCAGACACAAAGCACAATATTGAGTGTAGTTTTCAAATAATCCTCCCATATTCACATTATCCTCAGAACTGTATTACATAATTTATCCCAGATGGAAAGCAGATTTCACACGAATAAGAGTACAGTAGGATCAAAGCTATTGCTGCATAGTTTCCTTATCCATTATGGAATCCTACAGAGTCCTCAGTTGACATAATTTTCTTCCCCATTTCAATATTTCTCTAATTTCTCCTCCATTGACTATTTTTTATCATAAAGTTCTACATTCCTTGTACTTACATTTTTACCATATGTCACAGGACATAACGTGGTTTTATAAAATAATTTTTGTGGATGTGACTTACATTACGTCAAATTGTTTTCTTGAGATTTATGACAATTTTCCCCATGCCCACTAGAAATGTAGAGTACTAAAAATTATTTGGTCATTTGTACTTTGTTTACTCTTCTGTTATTCCCCTCCACCACACACACACACACACACACATACACACACATATATATGTGTGTGTATGTGTGTGTGTGTGTGTGTGTGGTGGAGGGGAATAACAGAAGAGTAAACAAAGTACAAATGACCAAATAATTTTTAGTACTCTACATTTCTAGTGGGCATGGGGAAAATTGTCATAAATCTCAAGAAAACAATTTGACGTAATGTAAGTCACATCCACAAAAATTATTTTATAAAACCACGTTATGTCCTGTGACATATGGTAAAAATGTAAGTACAAGGAATGTAGAACTTTATGATAAAAAATAGTCAATGGAGGAGAAATTAGAGAAATATTGAAATGGGGAAGAAAATTATGTCAACTGAGGACTCTGTAGGATTCCATAATGGATAAGGAAACTATGCAGCAATAGCTTTGATCCTACTGTACTCTTATTCGTGTGAAATCTGCTTTCCATCTGGGATAAATTATGTAATACAGTTCTGAGGATAATGTGAATATGGGAGGATTATTTGAAAACTACACTCAATATTGTGCTTTGTGTCTGATGAAAGCAATTCTAAACCACAGGGAAAGAATTGCAGAGATGCAAGATGAAATGCAGAGAAAAGAGACCTCCTACCAAAAGCAGGTAAATTGCATTCTGCCGATAATTGCAGAATCCTCCAGCACCAGCTACTGACTTTTATAATGGGCCGTAGAAGGCCTAAACATATGGTGTTTGGTGTGTTTTCTTTTTCAGAAGGCCGTTTACAAGAAAAAGGCTCAGGACAACTGGGTAAGATCCTTTTCTTTCTTTCCTTCTGTGCACGGTTGACCATGACTGGCATGTGAATATGTTTTTCTTCTGCAGCTCAGGGCTTGTGTTGTGGAGAGGACAGAAGCCAAACAAATCAGTGAGGACAACTTCTTGAACAGAGGGTAAAACACTGGGGCATTTATTTTGGCAGCTTATTCATAAACTTCTTCAGAGAGAGAGAGAGAGATGGAAAGAGAATAAGATAGAGAGTATGAGACAGGTTTTTACACAGGGTCTTCTTGCTTCTATCTACCCCCAGACTAAACCTGCCAGAAATATGGGCATATACATATGGGCATGTGCATCTGAGGAGACCTCAGGGTGTGAATTTGGGAACTTCCTTGTGGCTTTACCATTGTAATAGCATTACATCATCACTTGCCCTATATGCTGGACCAAGGTGGACATTTTTAATGGTGTTCTTGATAATTTAAGATGAAGCTGTTGAGAACTAGTAAAGGATTTGGTTTTCTAATTCTTATCAAGTTCATTCTTTATCTACAAGGTGGCCAATAATGCAAAGTCAGAGGATGCCACAGGA
>NW_006159533.1:112195-120697 GCF_000334495.1 Tupaia belangeri chinensis | reverse complement strand
TCCTGTGGCATCCTCTGACTTTGCATTATTGGCCACCTTGTAGATAAAGAATGAACTTGATAAGAATTAGAAAACCAAATCCTTTACTAGTTCTCAACAGCTTCATCTTAAATTATCAAGAACACCATTAAAAATGTCCACCTTGGTCCAGCATATAGGGCAAGTGATGATGTAATGCTATTACAATGGTAAAGCCACAAGGAAGTTCCCAAATTCACACCCTGAGGTCTCCTCAGATGCACATGCCCATATGTATATGCCCATATTTCTGGCAGGTTTAGTCTGGGGGTAGATAGAAGCAAGAAGACCCTGTGTAAAAACCTGTCTCATACTCTCTATCTTATTCTCTTTCCATCTCTCTCTCTCTCTCTGAAGAAGTTTATGAATAAGCTGCCAAAATAAATGCCCCAGTGTTTTACCCTCTGTTCAAGAAGTTGTCCTCACTGATTTGTTTGGCTTCTGTCCTCTCCACAACACAAGCCCTGAGCTGCAGAAGAAAAACATATTCACATGCCAGTCATGGTCAACCGTGCACAGAAGGAAAGAAAGAAAAGGATCTTACCCAGTTGTCCTGAGCCTTTTTCTTGTAAACGGCCTTCTGAAAAAGAAAACACACCAAACACCATATGTTTAGGCCTTCTACGGCCCATTATAAAAGTCAGTAGCTGGTGCTGGAGGATTCTGCAATTATCGGCAGAATGCAATTTACCTGCTTTTGGTAGGAGGTCTCTTTTCTCTGCATTTCATCTTGCATCTCTGCAATTCTTTCCCTGTGGTTTAGAATTGCTTTCATCAGACACAAAGCACAATATTGAGTGTAGTTTTCAAATAATCCTCCCATATTCACATTATCCTCAGAACTGTATTACATAATTTATCCCAGATGGAAAGCAGATTTCACACGAATAAGAGTACAGTAGGATCAAAGCTATTGCTGCATAGTTTCCTTATCCATTATGGAATCCTACAGAGTCCTCAGTTGACATAATTTTCTTCCCCATTTCAATATTTCTCTAATTTCTCCTCCATTGACTATTTTTTATCATAAAGTTCTACATTCCTTGTACTTACATTTTTACCATATGTCACAGGACATAACGTGGTTTTATAAAATAATTTTTGTGGATGTGACTTACATTACGTCAAATTGTTTTCTTGAGATTTATGACAATTTTCCCCATGCCCACTAGAAATGTAGAGTACTAAAAATTATTTGGTCATTTGTACTTTGTTTACTCTTCTGTTATTCCCCTCCACCACACACACACACACACACACATACACACACATATATATGTGTGTGTATGTGTGTGTTATATGTATGTGTGTGTTATATGTGTATGTGTGTGTATGTGTATCTATATGTGTATGTGTGTGTATGTGTATATGTGTGTGTTATATGTGTGTATGTGTGTGTGTGTGTGTATGTGTATCTATATCTCCTATCTACCTATCTCTTCTGATGACTTGTTTATATTTATGTGTTTATAAGGTCTAAACATTATCCAAAGATTAAAACAAAAAAAATCTAACACAGATTTTCTTGAAGGCTGTTTGTTCAGTATCTGAACTTACTTTAATTTCTGTATTTCTTTGAAAGCAAACTTTAAGTATGCCTGTGCCATCCGTAATTCCTTTTCCTTTTCCATCTGCTTATGATCTTTCATTAATAGATTCCTAAGAATGGAAAGAAACACACATTATCCAGGCGCTCATGTGAAATTCTGCCTTTCCTATCTCCTAGAAGTCTCAAGGCCATGATTCAAAGTTTTGTTCCCACCATTCCCCAGAAATGTGCATAATGATGAACACTGTCAGAGGGGAGAATCAAAGGTGCCCATGGAGAGATTAAGAAAATCAGGCTCTGGCCTACAGGCAAATGTTTGGCGATCCCAAGTTTCTCTTCATGGCTCTGTGCTCAGTTCACTAC
The DNA here is from genome assembly GCF_000334495.1 of Tupaia belangeri chinensis. Classification (NCBI taxonomy): domain Eukaryota; kingdom Metazoa; phylum Chordata; class Mammalia; order Scandentia; family Tupaiidae; genus Tupaia; species Tupaia belangeri. Next base: position 118,767 of record NW_006159533.1, on the reverse strand, counting down.
TATGTAAGTCAGCTAAGCGAAAAGCATGATGAGAAGTATTAGTGTCCTTTTTGGTCAGTCTCTTTGTTGAAACAGTAAAAGCTCATTTTAGTTCAGTGTGGTAAAGCAGGCTGACCCAGCTCCTCACAACTACACACATCAGGGTGGAGCAGGAAATGAGGGTTTGTCTGCCTCCAGCCACAAGGAGAGCTGATCTTAGTAAAGGATGGTGCCTCATATAGTCGGCCTTACAGAGGTTCTGTTAAGACATGGTGTCATTCACCCTGCACTTGACTCCTGGACATTTCTACAATTCGAATGGAACTCCTGCCACCTCCTTTAAAGATCCTCATTGAGGAAGTAGATGAATCTCAGTGCTGGCACTAGCTACTGAATTTAAAAATGATCCAGGATCAGCCACTTGTATTGTGGTTAAGGCTTCTAGATCTGACATGACTGACTGAATGGTTCATTTCCCAGACTTGATGACTTGAAAAACACTTTAGATGTGTGTGTGTGTGTGTGTGTGTGTGTGTGTGTGTGTGTGTGCATTTCCATAATTCCAACAGATATGGTCAATGGAGGAGAAGGGATTGCAGCATGACCCTGTTCCATGGTGGGTCATTTCTTGTTCCCTGTCTTTTTCACTCTGTCTTTCTCTGGTGAGCATACATACCTTGGATCAAAACTTTAAAAAATAATGGAAGAATAAAAATAGACTCAAACTGTTCTATAACTAGGATGGGAGCTCTTGCCACCACATTTCACCTGGAATACGATCAAGATTGGTGTTCATCTATGTTAACAACACTGACTCCATTGATAGTGATGGCAGAAAAGGGTGATGGCCTAAAAAGTTCTATTTGCTGTTATTCTCAAAGGATTTTCTACATGGTTTGAGTCAAAAGATTCTTGATGTTATGACATTATTTCCTATGGCTCGCATGTAAAATTAAAAATCTTTAGAAAGCAGGGACAAAAATACTATAGAGGGATATCAATGCATTTGTTTCTGGCCACCCAGGCAATCCTTCAGCCAATACTTCCTGAACTGGCTCTTAGGCTTTGGGTGTTTGTTGAGGTCCTGAGGACACAGAGGGCAGTAGTACTATTTCTATCCTAAAATAGCTTACAGTTCAATGTACACACAAAGCTGGTGAGGACATAGAAAACCCTGCCTTGGGCTTGGGAAGAACTAACACAAAACCTGAGATTTGAGGGACAATAAAGAAGACTATTGCTATTGAACAGGGACCAGTAGGTCTGAAGTCCCTGACCTACCCGAGAACAGATAGAAATAGTGGAATAGCAGATGGAAGATATGATTAAATATACCAAATACTAAAACCTATGACTCAGTCCAGCCTGGAATTTGTGTCAATTTTCTGTAATTTCATCTACAAACTTTGGGCAGAAACTCTGGAGCTTCAAAGTTGAGCAGTGTTTGTGCATGTGTGGGCTTAGAGAAAAACAAAACAAGTGGAGTTCAATGTCTGCCAATCAAAGTGACCCCAAAGTTAAAACTAATGACTTTGGTTTGGACCCAGAGGGTTTCACATTAGAAACAAAGTGGACAGTAAACCCACTGCACTTCATAGGAACTGAGCCTGGAGTCAAGGATCTCAACTGGTGACTGGGTTAAGGGAATCCAGTACTGCCAAGGTCCTGTCTTTTCTGCAGCAAAGTAACATCATATTTGGACTCCATTTTTCTCTAGATCCTGTTCATTCTATTTATGTTGCTGAAGAGATAATGATCTGAACACGGAATGGCAGTGCAATGGAATAGAATGAAAACCTGAGTCACTATACAAATGAACCCAGAGGGCCTCCAGATGTAGAAGCTAGCAATGCCAGTAGCAGTGTCTTTTATGTACTTTAATAAATTACAAATAAATTCAAGAGAATATGGATCCCACACAGTAACCACAGTCAATTCCCTGACCTAGTCTGCCTGAAGCATGCCAGGTGCTCTCACAAATGCCTAAAATCTGATAGTGTGAAGGGATTGAAGAAGGTCATTATGGCATCATTCGACACGGTAAAAGGTGCTTTTTACTCTTTCTCTGTCCTGTGTGCATTCTCTACATGAATAAACAATAAAAGACCATATGAAACCTAGCAGAGAAAGAAAAATGAAGATTACAGAATTCAAGAAAGAAAGGATGAGCACAATATTGTACTAACAGAATTTGGCCTAAACACTTCCCGCATGATTTTAAAAGTTAGAAGAGGAGCAGTCAATGTTCAGCACATGGATTCTTACAAAGGCATTTGTATCAGTGAACACATGAAAATCTTACTCAAACGTAGCCTTCCTTGCTTGTTGGTAGACTCCGTGAGGACTGTCTTCTTTGAAATTCCAAGGTTTAAATTCCACATGTGTTGTTGCTTTCTCGGACCTCAGTAAATAATGGGTGTCTTCTTGGTCCTTTTTCCTTTCTTTAAAGGATAATACCATTTTCTTTAGGGTACCTGAAGATTTGGATGGAGTGAGGAGAAGAATGGGAGAATCATGACAACAGGAGGCCACTTTTCTCCTTTCCAGTAAAAACTCACTTCCATATTATGAGACTTCCTTCCCAGAAAAATACATACCTTCCAGGTTACGTACAGCGGACCTCACAGCTCTTGGTTTTGAATGGCTGAACTGGTCGTTTATAGTCCCTGACTGTAAGACAGATTAGAGAAAAGACTTTTAATAATAAATGATTGTATGACAATGTGGATGTACTTAACACTACTAAATCGAACACTAAAATGTCATTAGGTGAGTTAATTTTGTGTTACCACATAATTTACTGTTAATTCTATTTCAGCACAATTAAAAATAAAAGGTTCAGCTGGTGGCTAGTGGTGGTTAAGGCAGCTGCATCCCACATGGCCTACTGTATGATCTGAGTCCCAGACCAAATGACTTGAAAAATATGTCGAATGTGGTCATGCATGTATGACAAAAATTTGGAAAGAAGAGATAAAGGAGAAGGGATAGCAGCACAGCCACTTTCCAAGGGGGGTGGGCGCATTCTCATTTTTCCTCTTTTTTTTATCTCTCTCTGTTCCAGTGAGCACAAATGTCTAGCAAATTAAACAGTAAAACACACACACACACACACACACACACACAACCTTTTAAAGCATTTTAAAGCAAGTGAAGCAAGTGTTAAATGCCTGGTCTCTGCTTTCCATAATCAATGGGGTTAACTTTTTGGAACTTGTTGCTTTTTGGTGTTCAGTGGAGCACATTCCTTCCAGGTCTGCTGTTTCACAGATCTCATTTTCACTTCTTGGACAGAATATCTATTAAGAGTAATAGGAAACTGAAACAAAATATTCTCACTAAAACTCAAGCACAAAAATGTCCATTCATATCATGTAAATTTAATCTTTTGAGAAATGGCATATGATGAAAGCCTGAATCACAATATATATATATAAAAACAAAAACAGAAAAAAAAAAACCCCAGAGGGTATCCTGTTGTAGAAGCTAGCAATGTCGGTACCAGTATCTTTTATGTACTTCAATAAATTGCATGTAAGAGTGTATGTGCCACCTCTGGGGTGCAGCAGAATTCACTGCTCAAGAGAAAATGGATCCCACACAGTGACCACACTCAGTTCCCTGACCTGGAATATTTTTTTCTCACAGCAACCTTTTGAAATAGCTTTCCAAAAGTAAGCAACAAACTCTCCACATAACAGCATCACCAGGCACTGTGAAAGGTGCTCCTTACTCTTTTCTCTCTCACTGTCTATCCTGTGCACAGTCTCTACATGAATATATTTTAAAAGCTTGTATGACTTTTGGCAGATTGTTATCAAAACTGAGATGTACAGTAGAAATCATAAAAATCCTGAGGAAATTATGGAAATAACTTTCAAGTTCTGTGTAGGATATTTTTTTCTTTTCCAGTATCTGCACATATATACAAACAAAACATGCATGAATATAGAAAGACTGGATAATATGCTAAAAAGATAAATTGTTAACTAAATACATCCCACAACTACCTCTATATTTCATGGGAAAATAGTTGATCCAGTTCGGGCTAGGAGAATTATCAAGCCCATGAAGATGAGAAACAGGGCAAAACCATGAGGTATGAATATTTCCTGGCATCTATAACTTTCTTGCTTATGGTATAAGAGGATAGATGACTGGGTAATAGGGGGAAAGAAAAGAAGATGAAACTAGTTCAAACCAGTGCCCACCCTGTGGTTAAGTGCTATGTATCAGAGGCGGGATGCCTATGGTCGATGCAGTTCAAATCTCATCCCCACGGGATTGAAAAACCTGGTGTGTGTGTGTGTGTGTGTGTGTGTGTGTTTGTATGTGCATGCATTTGTGTCCTGATGGGATAGAGAAAGGGGGGGGGCGTAGACTGTGGCACAACTCTGCTCCATTGGTGGGGGTTCTCTTTTTTTTCTATCTGTCTAGCACACATGCCCTCTGCCAATAGTGAAAATGAAAGACACTTCAAGATAAAAACAAAAAGAAATGGCTTACTTAATAGAATAATTTTAGAAAAAAGAACCTACAGGTTCACATAAAAAATCATCAGTTCCATATTAAGAGGGGTGCGGACTATGCAACTTAGCTATACACAGTCTCTCATCTCTCACAAGTGGTTTTTTTTTTTTCAGTTTTTTTAGGTATTGGAGGGCAGTGCTGATAGCATGATCATCACCCAATTTTTAAAAATAAAATATATTTCCTAGTCCCTTAAATATAAAAAGTCATTGTGCTATTAGTACATCAATTTCCCAATACAGTTCTGGAGGAGGATTGCACATAAACATAAAGGCTCAGAAGCTAAACTAGAATAAAATGGAGCAGCCAAACTCTTAAGCCCTGAGTCTTTACATTTCCAGCCCTCTCACTTTGCAATCTAGAATGTGTACTCTGAATGTCATTCACAGTTTCCATAGTTACGTCAAATCTATGGATGTTGTCCTTCAATGAACCATATGGAATCAGGAACATTTACTCATTACTTTTACTTCTATTTTCAGGATGTAATAATGTTCACTGCCTCCTTCCTAAAGAATGTGTATGGTTGGAGGAAATACCTTAAATAGAAGTGCTTCATTAAAGAGATGCTTATTTTCTTGCAGCAATCTCTTGAATTCATAGACCTACATAAATATTTAAGAATTAAAACTCAAAAGATAAACTAAAGTGCTTACAAAGTCAATCTTCAAGAATTTGACTTTCTACATACAAAACAAGCAGTTTCCACATATGAGGACTGCTATGAATGTGGGCAGTTTAAAGAACATATGAAATAAGGACACCAGATAAAATGAAGAGGTACAAGTACCATAAAAATTGAACTACCAGAGGGAAAAGAAATTCAACATGAAACCATTTTAATAAGGTTATAGGAAGGAAAATGATACCTTCTTTTTCCAAATGGATATATTTTCTAGAAGTTCTTTGTTTTCATTATTCTCATTATTAATCCTCTTAGGTATTTCTTGTAAATTAACTAAAAGGAGAGGAAAACAATACAAAGTTTATTCAGAAAACTAAATAAAATGGAAGTAACCCAAAGTATTTGTAGCAGTCACACATTATCTGACACTATGAACACAAATTACTTTTTCATTTTACTATTCTGAATTAGAAGAAAGTTTTAGCTAGTGGCAATTCCAATCTAAGAAATCATATAACAATGAGATTTCCATTACAATGCTTTTCCTATGTAAAGTGATTTGAATGATGAGGAAATACAATGTCTTCACCTCATTATTCTTCAATTAACAGAAGGCACCATTCTTAGAAAATTGAGCACATTAAATAGCTATATCATTAGAAGAGATAAGACAAAAAAACAAGCATCTTATCTACTTACATTTCTGTTCTTTACTTATCAAAGCAAATAAATAGGCTCCTAACAAAAAATAAAAGTAAAAATAAAAAGCCTCCTCATTCTCACTGCTTCTTGCCACTCTCTGCAATTCAGTAGAAGAAACATTCAAACTATTCAGAAGCCTCTAATTTCTTCTGCAGCCCAAGAAAATGTCTTTCAAAAGCAGCAGGATGGAGAGCTCCACAGACATGCTGTGTGAAATCGAACTATATAACTTAGGTACAAGCAGGCCTCAGTGTATCTGTGCCCACAATCCCTAAAGGAGGGAGCAACAAATATTAGCAAGACACATAGGAGGTTGCTTTCTTCCTTTTTCTTTCTCTTTGGTGTTAAAACACATCCTGGATAAATTATAAAAAAAAAATTGAGGTTAACTCACAACCTCTCTAAGACAAGCTTTAATTAATCCCCAAAAAGAAAATCCCACCACCATAAAAGTGAACAACATGCAAAAAGCACCATCTCACAGGTAAGTAGCTCCTGAAAAGGTCTTCAAACACAGTTCATGACTCCAACTCCTCTACCAGGTGTGGAATCTCTCATCTGTCAGAGTCTAAACCTATCTTCTACTTGCCCATCGTAAGAACTCTGCTGCCTGAGGTCAATCTTCTTACCACACTCATTGCTACAGTCACTAGGACACACTCCAGCATTTGTGGACCTATTCTGTGCCAGGTAGCCACCCTGGCTATCACCAGACAGCACCCTGGATCATCATAGT
>NW_006159533.1:96927-112096 GCF_000334495.1 Tupaia belangeri chinensis | reverse complement strand
GTTTAAACCTCCATTATGTTACACATCTTTCCTGGAAACATCTGGGTACTTTCTTAGCCTTAAGTTTCCTGATAGCCTCTGGTAGTGAATTAATCATCTTTCCATCCTCAAGAGGAGGTCAGGCCAAAGTATTCCCTATGAAATACAGACTCCCTTCACCATTGCTTCCTAACCACATCTCTACAAAACTAAACTGACCTTCTTCTTGCTCCCCTAAACTTTCTTGGCCTGGCTTCTTATCTCAATAGATGACAATTCCCTCCATGTTGTCATTTAGACCTCAACCAGGAAGAATAAAATTTTCCACACTTAAGAACCAACTAATCTATCTCATTTTCATAACATATATGCTGATATTTACTATATACTCCCACTTGGATTAGGATCCACATGAAACACTTGGACTACAAATATAAAGAAAGCAAAAGGCAAAACTCTTACCTTTACTTTCTTGAGGATTTTTCTAGAAGAGGGAGAAACAAAATTAAATCTTGTGTGAAAACATACTAAGAGGAAATATCTATGGTTTCTAATAAAATGTCTAAAATAAACCAATGAGTGTAATAGTTAAGTAATTCCACATAATGAAATAATCAGATTAAAAATAAAAAACAAAGGTGAAAAAGAACTTCCTACTTATGTGAGGATTCATAATCAACCATTTCTGGTGGAGAATAAAGATAATAATAACTTATTTTTGTTAATACCCTATTCAGTAAACAGCACATTCTGATATATGTGAAGTTAAAAGAAGACCATCTTTAGAAAAAAATATGGAATCTTAGTTAATGGCATGCTTCTTTATTTTGGAGGAAGCATACCGATATTTACAACATAGTTTGAAACACACCCCAAATGTGACTCCTGTTAAACCAAAGTCTCTTCTTACATTTTCCAAAACAACTTTACTGACATATAATCACACATGACAGTATTCCCATCGCTAAAGCATACGATTCAATGCTTTTAGTATATTCAAAAACTTTTTTTTTTGATGCTCTATAGTTGCTATTTCCCATTCTGTCAATCTTGATGTGTTGGGACCAAGCTAAACTTGATGACAATTGAGACTAGACCTCTGTGTCTGGTCAGGAGAGCTACATGAAGACCTCACCTCAGCCAGAAAGGAGGGCTGCAATCCCACCCAGGAACCCCCACAGCATTGCTATGAGAACCACAGAGTAGAATAGCCCAATCAAAAGGAAGGAGCTTTAGCCCGTTCAGGCCCAGTGTTACTCACATTCGCATTGAAGTGATAGGGGTGTACCAACAGGAGGACACACAAGACCAGATTCCACATCATGTCTTTATCCTCTGCAGATGTCTGGAGGTTGCAGAGGAAGAGTTGTGGAAGGACTAGGGGTTCAGAGGGCACTGGGTGGGGTGGGGTTGGAAAAGGGAAGGGAAGGAGTTCTATGGGGGAAGGGAAGGGGGGTGGGGCAGGGCAAGAAGGGGAGTATTGGGCACCTGGAAAGAAGTGGAGGAAGGTACTAGGGGAAAGAATCGGAGTCAGAAAAAGTGCTAGAGTTTGGGAGGAGGGTCAGAGGCAGTTCTCTGTGTGGGTGGGTCAGCAGATCAGCAGGACAGTTGAGTGGGAATCTCAGGATCAAGCAGCTGGAGGAGAGCTTCAGCTTTCCTCTAAGCCTTCTCCAGTTTGGTCTCTGCCAAACGCAGAGGCTTTATACTTTTTTTCAACCAATCAGCTGTCCTGAACTCTGATGCATCACAATAGACAAACCATGGCTCCCCTCCCCCCCCACACCGCTCAAGCTCCTCCCCCAGGGAAACAGCCACAAGCCATAAAGCACCATGACACAGAAAAACATGGGCCACTATTTCATTAATGTTCCTGCCTGTTTTTCTCCTATCTAGTAACATACAGAGATCCTTACCACATTATATTGATCTCTTTTTCTCAAACTGGATTTCCAGAAAGGTGGTAAAACATCCTTACAGGGTTAGTTTGCTCAACTTCTGGTTTAGTCTCCTCCAGTACATTGTGTCCAGCCTTAACTATTTTCCACTGTATGCCATGTCATCTTTTATCTTTTATTGATAGTGAGGCTCACATTGATTTCTCAGCGCAGCTGGTGTGGCAGGAGAGACAAGTCACTGATTTCCCAATTTATCTGCTACTCTTATGTATCCTGAGGTGGAGGCAGCCTGGAGAGACTGATGGAGTGCTGATGTCTGCCCAGCAGCTGTGAAAATCAACCCATGGAATCTGAAATTCGACAGTTGGCAGCAATGTCAGCCAGTGAACTCTGGTCTGAGGGGGAGGTGGTACATTTTGGAATAGGGGAGGGAGTGGGGAATGTGTGGGGGCGTTATTTGGGATACCAGCTTCTCATACAGCAACCATTCTTTCATTTGCAGGAAAGTCTAATACAGAGTAAGGACTACAGTGATAGGCAGGTAGCTAGTAATGAGCAGGCAGCCCTAAGGGAATAGCAGAAGGACACATGTCACATCAATCACAGTTTATCAGGAGTTACAACCAGACCCTCCATAAGATGCCTTCTTCCCATGGAGCCCCTGGCACCAGGAAGGTTAGGCAAATACCATTTTTCTTCCTTGGTACGTGAGGAAGACACACAGGGATGATCATAAATTTCTCTCTTACAGTCCTTGGTGAATACAAAAAACCCAACCAAGCATGTTTGGTCAACATCCTGATTCCCACTGGGGTGGTAAACTAATTGTGCAGTCTATTCTAATTAAACACCCTGGCTCACACTGGACATGCACAGTAAGGTAATCAAATTCCTCAAATTCTTCACCTGTTTGAGAGATGTGCAAGCACAACAAAAGATGTAGATAGTGTGACAGACCTCCCACCATTAAATATTCATTATCACCTCTGGTAATAAAAATAACACCTAAACCAGTTCCGAAGACAGCAGTTGCTACCTAGCAACCTGCCCGCCCAAGTCTTTTGGGTGGACTTCTTTTCTAAAATCTTTCTTTCCTATTAAATTCTCTTTCCTACCTACTTTTATTGTGGTTGTAGCATTATTTTGCACCTAGGGACAGATCTCTAATTTTAGTAACCTGGGTCCAAAGAACCAAGGACTTCACAATGCAACTCAACACTCCCCCATCCTATGACAATACTTCTTTCAATTTCTATAAAGCTAAATATTTTTTTATAAATTACTTTTTAAATTTTGTAAGAAAAACAACTGATCCTCAGATTATGTTGTAGCTGGGTAATATAAAAGGAAATTGTCCTGTGTTACATTAGTCAGAAATGCCAGATGAACAGTTGTACCCAGAGCTTTGAATCACAAGTGCTCATGGGAACAGACCAATAATTGATTCTTTTTTTTAATAATTATTTTATTATCTATTTAACTTTTTAATTTATTCATTCATATTTGTTTTAAACTTGACCAGAGAAAGAGAGAGAAGAGAAAGTGAGAAAGGAACCCACGAGGTCCAGGACTTGAATTGTGGTAGGCCATGTGGGACTGTCCAGCACCTTAACTACCATGCCACTCACTGGTCCTGACCAATAAACTGATTCTTAAAGGGAGTCTTCCTTCCTTGTCCTGACTGAGCAGAGGCCTCTAACAGGCCTTACTGTGGTCTCTGTTGACTTGAGCCTCAGACAGCAGTTTAACCTTGACCTAGTTACCTCTTCCCCCTGTTCCTCATCTAACCACTACTCCTGCCTAACCTCAGGTGTCCCAGACTTATCTGATCATCATCCTTGTGTCTGCCTGGATGAAAAAAAAACCCACCAGCTGAGGCTCAGCTCCTTATATCCCCTGTGGTAGGAAAACAATACGAAGAGCAGCAGCTGAGTTTCCCTTTAGGCCACCTCCATATATGATGCTGTGTGACCAAAGAGCCCACAGGGATGATTAGGAGCTACCAGGGAGCAACACTTTCCCATTGTCAGCCTGTGGAAATATTCTCTCCCTGTGGTTATTACTCAGCATCCATATACCATACAGATGCACGTACTGTCTCTGCATGTTTTAAATAATAGAGTGATGCTCTGGGAATAAACTAGAGAGTCAAGCTGCTCAGAAATTTCAGACACAGAATTGCCAGGAAACTATTTAACCATTACCACCAAAAGTGTTAACAGAGATTTTGAGCATACATGCGGTTTGAGCAATGTTAACAATTTTCACAGATAGTCTCACAAAGGGTTCTACCTAGTGTGTACTTGATCTTCCTCTGATGAACAGAGGCTCAGTCCATCTCTTTGAGAGTCACAATCACAGTAAGTCTATCAGGTGCCTTAATGGCACTGTCAGGTATAGACAATAAAAATGTATAATTCCTCCCACAGGAATGTATAATTTATACATTTTAAAAAGGTTGTTTTTCTTTGCCCCATCATATTAAATATTATTTCCCTCTGTCTTTCTCTAATCAGGCTTTACTCCATAGTTACTTATAGGTATTTAGAAGTAAAAGTTCAAATGGAAACTGGCTAGCCAACATGAAACAAGACAAAGTGCAATATTATCTTGTGCTAGGCAGGTCAGACATTGACAATGATGAGCATATTTTCTGAACAATCCTTCCCTCAGTGTTACAATTAACAATGGGTTGGAAATAAGAGTAATCCTGATTAAGTAGTTATAATGATGTGGTATTCATATAGCACATAAGTATCTTTGAGATATTTGTTATTGCACTGTTTCATTTGATCTTCAAAACAATCCTTTGCAGTAGCCAGGCAGGGTATTCTTACTGCCATTTTGAGGAAAACTAAATTCCAGAGATATTAAGTGATTCATACAGCTAAGAAGTTGGAGAATCCGTTCTCTAATTACTAATCTGGGCTCCTCTGTATGAATTGGTGAAAAATATTATAAAGTAACAACACTAATAAGAAATAAACCAAAAATGACATATCCCTATGATTCTCCTCGTAAGAGGAGTTCAGACATAAGCTATTGTTATATAATGAGTGTTATAGAACAAACAAAAATTTGGAGGCCCAGAAAATGTGTCAATTGGGAAGGAAGATGTGTAGATAATTTCAAAAATTGAGTCTGCAAGTTAGCATGCTATTCTACATTTGCTTGAAAATATTCAGAATTCAAATTTGGGGAGCTAATGCGTGTTGAAACAGGTTAAAAATACATTTGTAAAAGAAGTATCCTGCAGTTTTTTATAGCCTTAGCTGCAGAGTTTGTGTTAACTATTTACTTGGATGCTCCCATCTAATTTTTTAAAATTTTGCCACAGGGCGTATGCACTCGTCTGAAAGAGAGAGAAACAGAGAGAGAGAGACAGACAGAGACAGACAGAGAGAGAGAGACCTTCCATGGGGCATGGTCTCACCACAGTTTTTCTCCTCCATTTCTCCATCCTGTAAGGATCTGGGGCACACACACTCAGCCTGTTTTTCAAGCTGCCCAGTCCAGCACTTGAACAGTGCCATTGGCATATGAAATCCAGCCCCTTTAACCACTATGGGCTGGTTCTAATAATACCTTTATGAGACAAAAACAATGCAATATGTGCTTAGAAGCAGATTTCTAGGTTTGGGACTCATCCACATGCAAATCACTTCACAGCAAGCACAGGAATGATGAATAATGAATGTATTGCGAATGACCAGGATAACCGATGTCTGCCATCGAACATGACATACTAGAGCAAGGAAGGTGGTCCTTTCCCCACAACACTCCCTGCTAGCCCAGCACTTGCAGAGAATCTATGTGACTCATCCTCTGGCACGTGCTCCACACTGACTTCATGCAGTAGAACAAGAGGCTCTCAGAGGAAGGTAGGGTTGACCTAGGCCTCCATATTCCCTCTTGGCCAATAAAAATGAAGATTATCAAGTGAATGATTTAGGCAGTCATAGATCCTCCTTAGTAAGAATTTAATCATGTTAGACACTTTTTGAAGAGCCACAAACAAAAATAAGTAAAATGGTTGGATGCAAATGTCTAAGCAGCCCAGACTGCTGCACATGTAATTTAACAATAGGTACTTCCTTAAGATGCAATCCGATATTACCAAATGAACAAACTGTCACTATTCTCAACTGAATCAAGCAGTACGGAGGAGTCAACGAACAAAACCTGATCATCTAAATTCTAATGACAAAAAGTCAGTTTGATTTGTCTTAAAAATGGCCAGGTAGTGCCCTGAAGAAGATAAAAAATAAATTATGTGAAGAACAAAAGGGCAAAAGAGTAAGAAAGATTATTTGCTGCCACTAAGAATTTTAATAAAAACCTGCATCACTGAACATGAAGACATGCTTGAGCAAGGGTGGTCAGTCTATTTCAGTATATTTCCTTTACTTTTCTGCACTAAAAGCTACCTGACATAACCCCCAGAACTGCTAAGAAGCATGCTTGTCAAATCTTCACAACAGCTTGGGACTATGTTACGTATAAACTTTGGGAGATTATTAATCTTGAAGTAGAAAGCCCTTTGAAAATAGATGTTTTTATCTTTTTTTGGCATATTTTATCCCATATAGAAGAGTTATAAGACGAAGAATATGAAATAAAAATATACATTTTTAAACAGTTGAGAAAACATTGTACTTCAAAAACATAAATATGGAAGCATTTCAAATATGAAGTTTAGGAATACCAGTATGGTTTCCTAATCTCCCAATTATTTGAGAATGAAAGGGCACTTGTACATGTTTTTTCTTTTTGGAGTCACTGACAATATAAATAAAATATATCAAATTAAGAGTATGTCCTTTGGGACCAGCAGTTAGTGTAATGGCTATGTCACTGGACTCCCATGTAGTCGACCACAGTTCGAGTCCCAGACCTGGGGGCTTAAACTCACACTGGGCGCATGTGCGTGCGTGCCCAAGATCCCGAGAGGAGAATGGAGAAGGGATTGCAGCATGGCCATCCCCCCTGGAGGGTGATTTCTCACTTTCTGTCTCTCTGTCTCTGTCTGTCTTTCTGGTGAGCACACATGCCCTATAGCAAAAACCTCTCATTAAAAAAAAAAGAGTATATCCTTTGAGAAATAAAAATATGAGTGTGTATTATACCCGATGGCCTTCTACTACTGTTTAAAAATATTTATCTTCAGTCAACAGTGCTCCATATGCCCAAGAACTTTGACAGGAATCATTTAAGGTTCATTTATGCATTTTTCTTTATTTTTTGACATTCAATCACTGTGCATTATTGCAGCATATCAAATGAATTTTCTCATCATAAATGCACTGCCTATTAGTCCAGTCAAAGATATTACTGTATGCATTATAATCAACAGATTTCTTTCCATTTATGCATTTTTATACTACAATAATTAAAACTGCATGTATTTGTGAAGAAATGTTATTTATGTGTCTAATCTGTGTTTATCTGAGTGATGCCAACAAAATTCTCTCATCTTTCACAGGAAACGTCTAGCTTTCTTCGTCTCCTGCACCAGTTAGAGTGATGCTAACAAAAATCTCTCAACTTTCACAGAAAAATTCTAGCTTTCTTTTCCTGCCCACCAGCTATTTTTTGTACAGTCACCATGTGCATGAAGGCATCTCACCACAGTCATCTGTAGTACAGGCCAGTCATTCATCTCCACTTGCCACTCTTGCTACTGGTTCTGTAGCCACAGGCCAGCCATTCATCACCACTTGCCACCCTTGCTACTGGTTACCAGGGCGTTTTTGCTATAGGGCGCATGCGTTCATCAGACAGAGAGAGAGAGAGAGAAAGAGAGACAGAAAGCAATCACCCCCTAAAGAGGGATGGCCATGCCAGAATCCCTTCTCCTCCATTCTCCTCTTCGGATCTTGGTCACGCACACACACGTGCCCGGTGTGAATTTTAAGCCACCGGGTCCAGGACTCGAACAGCGGTTGGCTACATGGGAGTCCAGTGACATAGCCATTATGCCAACTGCTGGTCCTAGTACCAGGGCTACATGGGACTCCACCGACATAGCCATTACACTAACTGCTGGTCCCTCACATGTACCAGGGTTTTTAATGGGCTACCATGGGTTGAGAATCTGTAAGTGCACAATGCATTGAAGCCCTAAGATGTTCTGGATGAACATGGGGTAAATTTATTTCCACCATGTATGTGACACGTTGTTCTAGCATTATCAAACACTTGTTGAGCTATCAATATTAATCCATATTGCCTATATTAAGATCCCCATCTTTCACAAGAACCAGGATATAATATAAGTCTTGAGGGAAATAAACTATGGAAAACGTAACTAACAGACACCATAATAGATCTGACATTTTTTGCTCTTGTCAGATATGTTTTTGTCTGAACAAACTATGACACTGTTAAATGGCTTTGCTAAAATATAATTGACATGCCATATATTACATACATGTTAAATGGCTTTGCTAAAATATAATTGACATTCCATAAATTACATAAAGTATACAATTTGATGAGTTTTGACATATGCATGTGTCTGTGTAACCAATAACACATCTTTCACAAGAACCAGGATATAATATAAGTCTTGAGGGAAATAAACTATGGAAAACGTAACTAACAGACACCATAATAGATCTGACATTTTTTGCTCTTGTCAGATATGTTTTTGTCTGAACAAACTGTGCTATTAAATGGCTTTGCTAAAATATAATTGACATTCCATAAATTACATAAAGTACACAATTTGATGAGTTTTGACATATGCATATGTCTGTGGAATCAATAACATAATCCAAAAAAATGAGCATACTCATCACCCACAGAAGTTTCCTCAGGCCCCATCGCACACCCTCCTTCACCTTCCCTATTCTGTGTGTCCATGTACCCAGGAAAATGCTGATCTGTTTCTGTCACTATAGATGTGTTGCTGTTTTCTATCACGTACAGAAGTCTTCAAAAAGTTCACTGAAAATCAAATCACTACGCATGGGTGTCAATCTACACCAGAATGAACTCATCCTTTAATTCCATTTCTTCATAAACTTTTTGAAGTCCTCTTATATGTAAATAGATTCATACATACAAACTCTTTTGTCTGGCTTCTTTTGCCAAGCATCATTATTTTGAGAGTAATCCATACTTTTCTGGGTTTCAATAGTCTACTCCTTCATGACTTGTAGCCACGAACTATACTGCAGTTTATTTATTCATTCACCTGTTAATGGATGTTTGAGTTATAGTTTCTGCTGATTAAAATGAAGCCTCTGTGAACATTTATGTACAACTTGGTAGGAACAGGACTACTAAACTGTTTTCTGAACTAATTGTACCATTAGCATTGAAGGAAAGTTCAAGATCCCACACTTTCACACCAATATTTGTTAATTTTAGTTGTTCATTAGGTATATAGTTTTATCTCCTTGTGGATTTAAATTTCATTTAGTTAATCATTGATTATGAATAGCAATGTTTTATGTACTTATTTGCCTATTTATGTCTCACTTGATGAAATATCTTTCCAAATCTTTTTGCCTGTATGTTTTTATTTTTAAACATTAATTATTGAGTTTTGAGGGTTCTTTATATGGTAAAGATATACTTTTTTCAACACATAATATGCAATATTTTCTTCAAATTCGTGTCTTGTCCTAGCCTCATAATAATGTCATTTAAAGATAAATTTTAATTTTGATATTTTTATATTTATCATTTTCATATGGGTCTTGTTTTTGATATTGTCTCTAGAAACTCTTTGCTTAACCCTAGACCACATGTTTCACATAGGAATTATATAGATTTTACATTTTTAAAAAAAATCTTTTTGAGTTAATAGTTACATGGTAACTTTGTTGAAAATCTGTTTATGTATATGTGGTTCTATTTATAGATCTTTACTCTGCTATATTGACCTACTGTATCCATGTCTTGAATATAATAGATTTTTTCTTAAATTGTTTTCCAGTTCCTCAGGTAAATAGATTTCATGGAATATGGCCATACCTTTTTTTTTTTTTTTTGAGAGGTTTTTGCTATAGGGCACGTGTGCTCGCCAGACAGAGATGGCCATACTATTTTACAGACATACCTAGATATATATCTGAAATGCACTTTATACATCAAGTAAGCATGGGTTCAAACTAAGATTACTTCTTTTTTTTTTTTGGAGAGGTTTTTGCTATAGGGTGCATGCACTCGCCAGACAGACAGAGACAGAGAGACAGAAAGAGAGAAATCACCCCCCCCAGGGGGGATGGCCATGCCCAAATCCCTTCTCCTCCATTCTCCTCTTGGGATCTTGGGCACGCATGCACACACGCCTGGCGTGAGTTTAAACCGCCGGGTCCGGGACTCGAAACGTGGTCGACTACGTGGGAGTCCAGCGACATAGCCATTACGTTAACTGTTGGTCCCAAACTAAGATTACTTCTGAAAAGCACTTCAAAAATATTGAGATATAAAAACTGCATTTTACAGTTTTTCAAATTTAACCAAATCTGTCTCAAAATGTATGGCATGTGTGTGGGTGTGCAGAGTGGGGGATATATGTAGATGAGGAAACAATGAGGTAGTAACACAACACATTATATAGTAATGGCAAGAAAAGAAAGAATAGAAATACTCCAATACTAAATGTTCAGAAAGATACATGTCTACAGATGCTTATAAATGGTGTTGTTATGAGAAATTAATCAAATCATTGCACAATATGAAAACTTTGAAAAATATCTCAAAATTCTTTTATTTGTCAAATGCACTGAGAAACTAGCTATAATACAGAAACATTTTCTAGAACCAACTTGTCTCTTTTTGTCCCCATAGGGTAATTGGTTGTATTTTATTGTACATGTGAGTGTGAATAAGATAGGACTTCTCTCAAAAAGAGAAGTGAACAATTGGTCAACTTGTCTAAAACATTTTTCATTTCTGACTCATTTTTCTTTGTGATGGCTTTTCAAGAGTTATTTTTTGTAATTTGACTATTATAAAAGCTTTAATAACTTCAGTAAAATTTCATGAAAATAAAATAAACAACTGTAATGGAAAGCGAGAAGATGATGATAATAGCAATAAGCACTTTGATATTTCTTGTCAACGTTCTTTTAGAAGTCATGGATACAATAATAATGTGACATTTTAACCTTTGTCTTTACTTTGCTGAAAAAAAGTTCTTTTGATAGTTTCTTTCTTTTGCTCGTTATTTATTTGCACTTAAAAATAATTAATGACATTTTTAAATTTATTTATTTATTTTTATTTTTAATTAATTAATTAATTTACATTCATTCACTGACCATTGTCACAGCATGCAAAATGTGACTTTCCATCCAGAATATACTGCGTAGTGACTTAATCATACATGTTATCATCGATAATTTTCCATTTCTAGTTGCATATATATATACATTTTTTTTCTCTCTACTTGTCACCCTCTGCCATTTCTTACTCCCTTCCCACACTAACTGTGGTGTCTACAGTTGTTTTCCATTCCCCTTTTTCCTTACATTTTATTGATTCACAAAATTTCTTAAATAATCTAACTACTTTCAATAGCAAGTTCAGCTGATATATACATACCTGTGAATACATGTCTGACTTTAGGCATGAAACTCTGAGTAGAATGAATATACTATAAAGTAGCATCTAGCTGATGCTGCATAGCTTACTACTGTCATTAAATTGGTATTTTTTAATCTTTTTTTTTAATTCAAGAAAAGTAGTTTTACTTTTAATAAATCAAGGAAATGCTAAGGCACTTTGCTTAGAACTTAAAGCCAGAAAATAGGTTAAGATTCTGTTCAAATAGTAGCTACATGAACCGATTGGCAGTTCAAGACAGGACAAAAATTCTTAAAATTAGAGAACAAAGCCTAGAAGAAAATCAGCAATGTTTTAGTCAAAAGTCATAAAATTCTGTTTCATCAGTTTAGTCTCATGTACTTTATCTTCTGCTGTGGTCTGATCTTCCTGATTAAATTCTGGGATATAATATTAAACTCCAGACTTGTCCCTATGATTAAGTTGGCCATTTTCTTAGTTTTTGAACTCTTATTTCTGTGTGTCTGTATTTAGTTTTCCTGGTATAGCACTCCCTTCAAACCTTCTCAGAGATCTGATCTGGTGCTGGCAAATTCTTTCAGGTTTTGTTTATCTGAGAATGTCTTTGTCTTTTTTTCCCATAGGAAGGATAATCTTGCCAGAGAACAATATTATTGGTTGAAATGGCTTTTCTCTTAACACTTTAAATATATTTTCCCATTCTTTCCTCTCTTGCTTTTTTTTTTTTTGGAGAGGTTTTCGCTATAGGGCGCGTGCATTGGCCAGAGATAGACAGAGAGACAGAAAGTGAGAAATCACCCCCCAGGGGGGATGGCCACACCGCAATCCCTTCTCCTCCATTCTCCTCTTGTGCTCTTGGGCGCACATGTACACGCGCCCGTCGTGAGTTTTAAGCCACTGGGTCTGGGACGCGAACCGCGGTCGACTACGTGGGAGTCCAGCGACATAGGTAGCCATTACGCTAACTGCTGGTTCCCTAGGTACCTATATTAATGACATTTTTTTCTTCTATAGCTATATGATAGTATATAGCTATTTTTAATTTATTAAAATCTCATTTTTATTGCTAATCATTGCACACCAACTAACACACCAAGGGAAACATCAACATATGATAAATAGTTAATCCCTGGCCTTAAAAATCCTATTGCCTAAAAGTGAACACTTATATGTAAAAAAATAAAATTATAAGTGCAGCAACCAAATATATGAAAGTACAATTGTGGCAAAAAGGAGTGTGAGGAGCACGGAAGTAAAATGTGATTTCTGCCAGACACTCTTACATAGAAATATTCTCAGCTCAAGTTTGTCTGCAGTCTCCCTAAGTAGTCTGACAATGTGTGTGCCCATGACCTGAGACTGGGCTGAAGACTGGGGGTTGATGACAATATGGGGACTCTGTTGGTGGTATAATCTCTCTATATCTCTTTCTCTCTACCTCCTATCTCTCTCTCTCTTCCTCATGGAAAAAGTGAATGAAAAACAGAGTGTGATCATAACAATGAAAGACTTTACAAAAAGGATGAGGTGTAAACTGAATTATGAAGAAGAAAATGAGTATTCTAGGGACACAACAGGGCAAAAGAAATTCTTGGTGGAATGGAAGGCACATTCAGGATTGTGAATTAATGTTTCACATAATCTTAGAATGTGAAGTGGGTAGTGGTGGGAAAAATTATTGCAGTAGTAAGGCACAAACAATGGTAATCCCAAATTGTTTCCTTTTTAAGGAACAAGTGATACAATAACTTAGAGTGCTTTTAGCTACATAACAATATACTATAAATCTTACAAATAGAGGGATGCTATTTCCATGATCAGATAAGGTGAGATTTATTTGGGGATAGTCCTGAGTCTCTTTTCCTTCTGTTTCCATAGTCTCTAATCAAGAATAAAATTATTTGGGGACCTGACTTTCATTCATGTCTTGTTAACAGCTGTCTGAGAAATTCTGAAAGCTAAGTAAAACAGAATGTAAGAAAGATTAATACCTGAAGGTGATTGTAGTTGAGCGAAATTAACCCCAGAAGGTGTCTGTGGACTGCAGTTCCCAACAGGAGGACTGAATTCTTGTTTTCTGGTACTTTTAAGGTTCTACCTTAACATTTGAAACTAAAATAAAACAGACATTTCTACTAGATTACATTTATTGTGCACATTCATGTAAGTCAAGAAAATATTCCATGTATCATGTAAGCTATCATTTATTTATTTTGATGTTTTATTTCTACCTGATAGTTTCCAAACACAAAACAGAGAATGGACAGAGGCATATGTGAAGCTATGATATAAAATAAGCTTGAAACCAGCAGTTGGCGTAATGGCTAGGTCACTGAACTCCCATATAGTCAACTGTGGTTCGAGTCCCTGACCTGGTAGCTCAAACCCATGCTGGGTGCGTGTGCGTGTGTGCCCAAGACCGTGAGAAGAGAGTGGAGGAGACTGGATTGCGGTGTGGTTATCCCCCCTGGGGGGTGATTTCTCGCTTTCTGTCTCTCTGTCTCTCTCTGTCTTTCTGGCGCAACGCATGCACCCTATAGCAAAAACCTCTCAAAAAAAAAAAAAAAGAAAACAGCACAAATTAATTTCTTTTTATAGGCAAAAACCTCTCAAAAAAAAAAAAAGGCAACTAGACCAATTATATTCATTTTATAGGCACAACCTCTGGAAAAATCAAGCTTAAGAATTCCCCATTAGGGATCAGCAGTTAGCGTAATGGCTATGTCGCTGGACTCACACGTAGTTGACTGCGGTTCGAGTCCCGGACCTGGTGGCTTAAACTCACGCCAGGTGCGTGTGCGTGCGTGCCCAAGATCCCGAGAGGAGAATGGAGGAGAAGGGACTGCGGTGTGGCCATCCCCCCTTGGGGGTGATTTCTCGCTCTCTGTCTCTCTGTCTCTCTCTGTCTTTCTGACGAGTGCACATGTCCTATAGCAAAAACCTCTCAAAAAAAAAAAAAAGAATTCCCCATTAACCTAATGCATCTTATCTGTTTCAATAAGTATAATGGTATATAATGGGAATTCATCTCAGGGATAGAGAAAGGCAGCCATGATGCAGACGTGATGGTCCCAGGTTATCTGAAGGCTGCTGAGGCATATTTTCACATTAATAATGTTATTAGAAAGCAACACAAGATTCTCTTTGTTTTGTGTTAACTAAATATCTCCTTCCTTCATTAAAATAGACAGCCCACACTTGGGTCTGAGGTATGTGTATTGATGGAAGTTAAATGAACCTTGGTGGGTTGCCAGGTTCTCATTAAGCTATAGATTTCTAGAAGAGATCTGCTTAAATACTGTGAATGCAGTTTCACATCTGTAACTCAACTGTGATGCCAGTGTAAGCAAATTAAACTCACATATCAAAGCGTGATATGGATATTTGCTAACCCTACTTTAAGGAGCTCTTGTAAAGCATTACTATGTTAATTGTGCTACACCAGGAGACTTCAAAGTTAGTGGGAAAATAGGATTAAAGTCTGAGCTTATTTTGGAGCAAAGTATTTTAAAATCTATTCCATATTTTTTTTTTTAATAATACACATTTTCTATGAACTCATTGAAGATCCCCTCATATATACATCATGCATAAATCAAGAAAATGTATTGATTTTTTAAAATTTGTTTTTATTTTTTAACATTAATATGCTATACATCATTACAGTATACAAAATGAATTTTTCATCCAAAATACATTGTCTGTTGGCTCAATCAAGTACATCAACATATGTGTTATCAACAAACAATTTTCCA
>NW_006159533.1:90934-96203 GCF_000334495.1 Tupaia belangeri chinensis | reverse complement strand
TCATTCCCTGAGCATCATCACATCATACTAAATGTGGTTTCCCCTCTAGAATAAACTGCATAGTGGCTTAATCATGCATGTTATCATCCATAAAATTCCATTACTACTTTCATATATATATGGTTTTTACCCTATGTCTGACCCTCTGCCCCATTTCACTCTCTTATTACACTATCTCTGCTGTCTACAGTTATCTTCAATTCCTTTTCCCCCACCATTTCGTTGATCACACAATATCATAAGTAATCTAACTACTTACAATAGCAACTTCAGCTGATGGTTTCAAAAAAGCAGTTTTGAACTGGTAAGGATATTTCCTTGAAACTTAAGGCCTAGAAACTGGTTAGTATTCAGTTCAAATAGTAGGTACATGAATCCATTGACAGCTTAAGACAGGACAAAAGTCCTTAGAACCGGACAACAAAGCTTAGAAGAAAAGCAGCAATATTTTAGTCAAGTCATAGAATGCTGTTTCATCAGTTCAGTCTCATGTACTTAATTTTCTTCTGTTTCTGTTGAGGTTCGATCTTCCAGATTGAACTCTGAGATATAATACTCAACTCCAGACTTTGTCCCTACAATTAAGTTGCCCATTTTTTTAGTTTTTGAACTCATTTCTGTGTGTCTGCATTTAATTTTACTGACATAGCACTTCCTTAAGAAAATGTATTGATTTTTCAGGTACTGTTCTTTTGTGGCTTTATAGGTGTTAAGGGAATACAGCAATCAAAGAAACAGATTAATATCCCTGCTCAACTAGTTGGAGGGAGAAAGAAATAAATTAACAAGAAAATATGCATATAAACATATAACTAAAAATTGAACAAATGAGTAAAATAAGTAGTACATGAAGTCAATGCTACAGACAAGTAGAAAACAAGAAAGAGATTGAGAGTGTTAGTGGAAGAAGGGTACAATTTGAAATTGACTGACCAGTGAAGACCTTATGGGGAAGGTAAAATTCAAAAAGGAACAACAACTGGGTTGTCTGAGAGACTGACACGCCTATCTCGGGATTGAGTATCACCGAGAGCAACCACATGGGAAGAGCATAAGGTTAAAGTGTGCCTAGATATTTAGGGAACAGAGGACATTAGTGTGGGGGGGACAGAGGGAGCGGAATGGAGAGGAGAAGAAAATGAAGACAGAAAGGAAATGGAACACTCATGTTGCTAGGGCCTTAGAGGCATTTTGGGGATTTTGGATTGTGTTTTGAGTAAGCCATTGAAGAGATCTGGCTAACAAAATTTGAGTTATTATTTCAAAAGTCTCTCTCTGAATATCATGTTGACTAGAGTCTTTAGGAGAGCAAGGACAAGACCGGAGAAAGCAGCAATTAACTGAAAGAAAGCATTTACTCAAAGACATGCCTTCTACTCAGTGAAGATATAGAGCAGGTACTGGCAAAATATGGTCCACAGATCAAATTAGGCCCTCAACTTATTTTGTGTGACCTGCATCAGCCTGAAATAAATCAGTCTAACCCAAGCTTGTTAATCAAGCAAAAAAGTTGACTGAAGTCCAAGCTTAAGAATGAACCAGGGAGGCGAACCAGCAGTTAGTGTAATGGCTATGTTGCTGGACTCCCACGTAGTCGACCGCGGTTCGCGTCCCGGACCCGGTGGCTTAAAACTCACGCCGGGCGCGTGTGCGTGTGTGCCCAAGATCCCCAGAAGAGAATGGAGGAGAAGGAATTGCAGCGTGGCCATCCCCCCTGGGGGGTGATTTCTCTCTTTCTGTCTCTCTGTCTCTCTCTGTCTGTCTGGCAAGCACATGCGCCCTATAGCAAAAACCTCTCAAAAAATAAAAAAGAAAAAAGAATGAACCAGGGAGCAAGACCTCAGCAAAGTGCAATCAATGCTCTGATATGATGGAGTTTGGAGGATTATTTTATAAGAAAAGAACAAAAGGAACACAGAGGAAAGAGAAGAGTTACGGGAGAGAAAATTTATAAAATTGTTTCTAACGATTTATTCAGAGTGGTATTCAGTTGTTATTGATAGAAAACAAAACAAAACTAAACTAAACTAAAACACCACATTTAGATACAACTGTAGAGTGGCCAGCACGTGGTATCATGATTGAGGCACTGGACTCCCACATAGTTGACCCTGGTTCATATCTCAGACCTGCTGGCTTGAAAATAATAGTGGGAGCATGTGTGTGTTTGTCCAACATCCTGAAAAGGGAATGGAGAAGAAGGTATTGTAGCATGACCATTCCCTCACTCCTACCCAAACTGGGACATGATTTCTCACTTTCCCTTTCTCTGTCTCTTTCTGGTGAGCTCACACAACCTATGGCAAAAACTTACAGTTAAATAATTAAAGACAACTGTAGAAATACCAAAATTAGTAAACCAACAGAGCCAAGAGACTCTGGAAGTCATTGACCCTAGAAAGAGATTCTTGTATTTCTAGAAATCAAAAAGTGAACTGGAAAGATAGTAGATAAAACAGTCAAGAAAAGACTCCCCTTGGGCCGGCAGGTGGTGTGGTGGTTAAGGTGCTGGACTCCCACATGGTCGACCATGGTTCAAGTCTTGGACCTCTCTCTCTATGTCCCTCTTCCTCCCTCTCCTTCTCTCATCAAATTAGAAAATAATAAATAAAGTTAAATAAATAAATATTTAAAAAAAAGACTCCCCTAAGAAGGGCTGCACAGTCGAGATCTTTTTGCTTATCTTTGGTAAAGGGTAGAAGAGAAAACAGGGCTTGGAAGCAAAGAGACAAAAGTTATTTTAGGGAAAAAATTAATTTAATTCACTCCATGCCTTGCTCTGTATGTCTCCATGTTAAGTGTATAATGTTTGATTGCTGGTGACCAAAATGAGAAAGCAGAATGAGCCTGTTCAACCAGAGATTTTCCATGATGACCCTGTCTTCATTACAATTTTTTTAAATAATTATTTTATTTTTTATTATTATCATTTTAAAATTTGCTATAGGGTAGGTGCACTCACCAGAGAGAAACAAAGAGAGAGAGAGTGAACGAGCTGGATTCAGGACTTGAACTGTGGTTGGCCATGTGGAAATTCAGCACCTCAACCACCAAGCCACCTGCTGACCCCTCTTCATTATAATTTTATCCAATGCTGATCACCCCCAGGTTTACGTGATATGATGCAGATTGGTGCTTTTCAAAAACATTAAGTAAAAAGTAATTTCATCTGGCAACTATAAATTGCTGTTATTATTAAAATATTTTATTAATTTTTGAATTAATTTTTGGTAAATATTTTGCCTTGGAAAATTTTATCTTAATATATTTCTTTCCATCAAGTCAGATTATCCCAGAATAGCTATTGGACATCTAATGCTATTTTGCCTTACAAGGACAAATAAAGAAATCTGTATCCAAAAAAAAGTTTCTTTTCTGTTTATTTTTCCATCTGACAAGAAAAACCAAGAGGTGGATTTTTCTGAAATACCCTAGTCCAGATTCCCTTTTATTGTTCTGAAGCTCTAACATTCATCATATGATTAATACATTTTTTTTCTTTGGAAAAATGAAAAGGGATTTAAATGACTGTAAATTATTGTTAACTCTTTTCTTTTTTCTTTTTTGGAGAGGTTTTTATGCTATAGGGCGCATGCGCTCGCCAGACAGACAGAGAAAGAGAGACAGAAAGTGAGAAATCACCCCCCAGGGGGGATGGCCATGCCGCAATCCCTTCTCCTCTATTCTCCTCGCGGGATCTTGGGCACACATGCACACACGCCCAGTGTGAGTTTAAGCCACTGGGTCTGGGACTCGAACTGTGGTTGACTACGTGGGAGTTCAGCGACAAAGCCATTACGCTAACTGCTGTTCCCTATTGTTAACTCTTATAGAGACCAGAGGGCCTGAGGGTAATGAAGGGAGGTCCCCTATCTATTGGGAAGGACCATGCCCATCTGGGCCTCCAGAGAACAGGGGCAACCTCACTTCCTCTGAGGACAGTCCTCGACCTCTGAAGGGAAATCTTCACCTCCACCCCATCAGAAAACAACTTGAACAAGCAGGCCCAGGTGTCTCAGATGAGCTCCCTCTGGGTCGTGTTGAAAGGGGCCTGCCTCTTGGGAAGCCTGATTCAGGTGCAGCAGGGCTCCCTGACTCAGCTCCAGGTTGCTTCCCTCTGTGGGAGAAGTTGGCCAAGGAAGTGCTGAATAAGTACTATCTGTCCAATTCTCCAGGCTCGCTGGTGTCAGGGAAGGAGATACAGGGCACAAAGCCTTCCCACCCCCCATTGAGGAGCTGCTTCCCATTCATAGCTCCCAGTAAAGGGACCTGAGAAAGAAAAAATGCAGATGTCACTGCCACTGCTGCTGCCCCTGCCTTGGGATAGGGATGACCTGCCTGCATCTCCAAAGATTCCTCATGTAGTTCTGGGGGAAGACATAGGCATCTTGGATCATGAGTGTCAAAGGAACAGGAAGACCTTGGAGGATGGCTTTGGAGGACAAAGTGGAGGTGTTGAAGGATAAGGTGGAGGAACTAGAGGTTAACATGGAGGTGTTGGAGGATAAAGTGAGGGCTCTGGAGGATAAAGTGAAGCCTCTGGAGGATAGAACAAAGGCCACGGCCAATCATAGTGCCCCTCTGTCTGCCCCCAATTTTGCTCCCTCTTTTGATGGGAAGACTCCCTGCCCCCTGCCACTTGCACTGTTCAAGTCCCAGCTACTGCTACCAGCACTGACTCAGCTGACCTTTCTGCCTGTCCACCCATCCAAACCCTAACTATACCTGGACTCTAACACCAAAACCTGATGAGAAAATAATATACACAATTGCTAATTTTCTCCCTTTGACTGCTCCTTCTGACTCCATTCCTATAAGCCTAGTACGACTTTAGGGATTCCATGTAATGGAAGTGGGGGTCCTTTTCCTTCTGTCTCAGCTACTGGGCCTCCCATTTCTGCCCTTCTCACACTTCTGCCCTCCTCCTTGAATCCTGACTTGCAAAAGGGAATCCTTAGTTCCAATGTGCATAGATTCCCCTCCTCCTCTGCTTTTTCACCCCTCCTCCAGTCCTTTCCTGCAGGACCCCTGTTATCATTGGGTTCATCGACACAGACACTCACCTCTCTCACCAAGCCACAATCTTTAGATTGCCTCCAGACTCCACGAAGACCACTATCCCATTTCTCCAAGTCCATTCCCACATTCCTACAATGAAATGGCACCAATCTTCATCGGGTCACCTCCACCTATGGTCCCCTCCCCCACTCCAATTTTAACCATCTCTTTGGCCTAGTAGCCAGTCCTGGGCCCACATTTTGGCCTCCAA
>NW_006159533.1:82584-90730 GCF_000334495.1 Tupaia belangeri chinensis | reverse complement strand
CAGCATGATGGCTCTCTCTGGGGAGGGAATCCAGCAGTCCCACCACCAGCTATGGGACTAACCTATCCACTCGATGGCAGCACATTTCCACCAGGTGTTGCAGGTTTATCATCACCACTGTCCACATTTGTTATGGCTGTTGACAATAGGGCTTTAATAACAACACCTCAGGTGTTTTCCTTGTTGGCACAGCCCCAGCTCTAAACTTTCGAGCCACCACTGATGTCCTCGGTACTGGGGGCAGCCCCTCACTGACTGCCAATACCAATCAAGGTCCACTGGCATTTACAGGACCTGCTGCCCCTCTGAATGGTAGAAGCTTTGGAAAGAGCACATTTGCACAAGGTCCCAGCATCATATCTGGAGCAATCAGCCAAAGAGGACCATGTGGGCCACCCAGCACCAGTAGGCACTACAGCAGGAAAATCAGTTCCAACTTCTGCTGCAGTAGGAAAGGCCAGTTCCAGCTCAGGATTCAGACATTCTTCTAGCACCACCTATGTTACCACACGTGGAGTCTTGCCTGCTCAAAACACAGGCAATATGATAGGAAGTGACACTCTCTCCATGTTTGGAAAACTCTGTGCTCTTGCTTTCCATCAATGTAGTCGTGGTACACCTAAACCTATGCTGAGAGGAGTAATTGCCATGGGCAGGAAACAGGTGTTGGAGACACATCTATTATCAATGCTCACTAGAGATACTGGGGCTCATCTGGCCACACCACATCCACTATGGTTGCAAACACCAGCATTCTCCCTGGACTTGAACACACTGCCAATGCCACTCAAACTGCAGGCAATGAGGACTCACCTGCCCAAAACATAGGCAATGTCATAGGAAGGGACACCAATCCCATGATTAGAGACCCTTGTGCTCCCTCTTTCCATTCTAACACCTGTAGCCCACATTTACAAAGTGCAGGTGGTGCACTGAACATCTGAGGACCACTTGGACAAAGCCCATGTGGTGCCATGATAAATAACAGCGTCTTGCTGTACAGGCATTATTGGCTTAACTAGACAAAGCATAGGTCCAAAATAGGGCATGGGACGATGTAGTTTTCTAAATTTTTCTTATTCATTGGCCCCTTACCTTTAACACACTTTGTACATAATGTATATAAAATTTGCTTAATTTGTTAATCTGCTTTTATCTGTGTCTTTGTCCTCCGACTCAACTTGGAGGAAAAATTGACATGTGTGAGTGATAATGAGCCACACTACATGCAAAACTTTCTGTGTCCCAGGGAATGGGATGTAGAAGTAGACATCTGTGTGACTGCATTTGCTGACTTCTGAAGTCTCTGGGTTTTGGGGATCTTGGGGATCAGGGATGACAACCCAAGCAGAAGGAAGTCCAGAGGAGGGAGGGACCAGGTGGTGGATCATCAGCTCTCCCCTCTCTCCACCAACCTGACATCATTGGAGGCTAAATCCTCCCTGATGAGTGTCAGAAAAGCATATTTACTGATTTTTAGCTTTAAAAGACGTGTAAATGTCTTTTTATTTTTAATTTAGACTTGGACCTTACTCACTCCCACTTCACTCAAGGAAGATAGGCTTCTCATCCTATTCTCATATCTGGAGAATAAAGCAAGGAAGATCTAATGCATGCTATGTAATTTTAAAAATTCAAGTTTACTTTGAATTTGTCATGCTGCTTAAAAAATATCCAAAAAGACTCTCTTTGATAACTGGTCTAGCTCTAGTCTAAACCACTAAGCTATCAAGTCACAAGAGTTACAATTATAGCCAGATCTACCTGACCCAGGAGTTTTGCTGGGTCTTCACAGACTTACTAGCTGAAAAGACAATTTTTCTAAGGCCTTTTAAAGTCAAGGAGAACCATTTTAAACTGAAAAAAAGAAAGAATAGTACATTTCCCTTAGCTTTAATATTTAAAAAATTATTTATACAACAAAGAGAGAAAAGGAGAGATTTTTGACAGTCTTACCATGTCAAGATCCTCCTGTCCCAGCCACTATGTAACTGGGACTACAGGACCCCACTACTATGTCTGACCTGTTAAGGTTTAGTCAGGAACAAAATCTGGGCCTCCCTTGTGGCCTCAGCTGCAGAGTAGGAGTGTCTTAGCAGCACGCACTCCAAGAAGTGAGCCTAATATTGTCCATTAAACATGATTCTAGACTCTGCTGGGTCCTAGAGATACAGATTGAAAGACATCTTTGATCTCAGAGGGATTCACAAAGTAGTGGGAACACAAATGACCAAGCCAAATAGTTAAACTCTAAGGTGAGTGCTGAGGCACTGGGAGTAGGTGAGAAAAACGCAAAGTACTTCTGGGGAAGATGAACTATGACTGTCTTCAAGAGGGATCAGGGAAGGTTAGTGAAGCCAAAGCTGGGAGATGCACCTGCAGTGGTTGACAGAATAGAACATGAACACACTTATATGGAACAATGAAGCATTTGTCCATTTTCATGAAAGTATGGGGAGCCATGAAAAGACTGATTCTATAAAGGTAAGATTCTATCAAGATTTTAGAAGCATTCGTATGACTGTGTTAGAAGAAAAACAATTAAGTGTAGTCAGCAGAGGTGAGGAGAATTATGGGAAACTCTACCAAGATCAAGCAAAAATGAAACAATGAGCTTCTGGTCAAAGGAGCTGACAGTGAGGATGGCAAGGAGGGAAGGAAGAGGGGTGTGAAGTAGGCGATGGCAACAAAACCAGGCTAATTATAGCCATGTAGCTTGGATAAATGACCACAAGTAAGTTTGGCAAAAATACATCTACTTTTAACGGTGTGAAATGTCTGTGGAAAATCCAGATAATAATTAGAAGGCAGTGCATTCACTTATCAATTTAGTGTATCCATTGAGTATCTAAGATGTACTATGGACTACTAAAAGTAGTAACATCAATTGCCAGAAAGACAAAATTCCTGACATTTTGGCATCTACATTTTAGATGGGAAGAAAAAAAAGAAACGTATGTGGATGACTTCGTAGGTTAGCCAATAACAACTGCTACAAAGAATAAACTAGTATACCCGTATATGGAGGATTGAGATTGTGAGTACAGAGAACCAAGGGTTTCCATTTAAACTGGAAAAGACAAGGGAAGGTGAAATTTGAAGGATAAGTCTAGAGAGAGGCACTGGGTCAAAAATCTGAGGTAAGAACATTCCAGATAATAGGAATTATCACTACAAAAGCTACAAAAGGGAAGGCAAGACGTTAGTGTGGTGGTTAAGGCTGCTGGATCCCACATACCCCACTGAGCTGGTTAACTCTCAAACCTGGTGGCTTGAAAAAATATGCTAGGCACATGTGCATACATACTCAAAATCCTGAAAGGGGAATTGGAGGAGAAAGGAAAACTGTGACTCTCCCCTAACACGGAGTGCTTTCTCACTTTCCTTCTTCTCTCTTTCTCCTATGAGTTCACATGTACTCTAACAAATAGAAATAGAAAGAAATAAAGGAGAGAGAGAGAGAAGAAAAGACAAAAAAAGAAAGAAAGAAAGAGAGAGAAAGAAAGAAAGTAGAAAGAAAGAACGGAAGGGGAAAAAAGAAGGGACGGAAGAAAAAGAAAAAAGCCCAGAGGAAGGTGCATGGTGTCCTCAGGGAGCAGTAAACAAGCTAATGGGGCCGTTGTAGCATTAGCGAGTGGCGAAAGGGACGGGAGAAGAAAGAGAAGATATGGGTTGAATTTCTGGCACCACTATTTGTTGGTTGAGTGATCGCAAACAGCAGACTCAACCTTCAAGTATCTCAGTGAACTCAGTTCTTTAACTATGAACTGTTTATCTCACGAGATTAAAAAAAAATAGACTAAATAGTGTAGGAAAGTAACATATAGGTAGATAGATCATATAGGTAGATAGATGATAGATACTAATTTGTCACTGAGTATACATATAAATGTATACTTGATAAGTACCTTTGATAATAGTGCTCTGATTGCCTTTAGTAGGCAATTCAATGAGAATAATCTCATTTTTAAATGAAGCATGACAGTGCTTACTTTTATGAAGTAAACACAACGAAAAATATGATAACTGAGACTGAAAATGCACAGCCCTGTGCCTAGTGTGAAAACAAAGAAAACCACCACACAGAGCCAACAGACCTCCTCCACGCACCATCCCTGACTCATTTACTCTCAGTCATTCATTAAAGTTCCAGGGGATCAGAGCTCCTGTTCCCTGGCTGCAGAGAATCACCTTCGTAGTTAGAACTGCTTCTCGAAAGCAAGCTTAAAATCCAGTCTGCTTCTCATAGCACTGCACCTGCTCTCTATCTCTCTGGAAATATTACTAAGGATAGGTATTTTATTATTATTATTATCATTATTTATAACATTCAATAACTATACATCATTTAGATTATAAAGATATTTTACCCAGCATGAAACACATCTCAGTCCAGTTCAGAATACTATAATCATCCTCATTAACAGATAACCAAGGACAAGTTTTTAAAATTCAGGCTTCCTGGCAAGACTTTTTTGTAAAGGTATTCAACCTAGAAGAGATGAGTTTGGTAAACTAAACTTATAATAAATATGTGAAAGATGATTTTTATTTTTATGTTTTGATGCATTTACACAGCTGAAACTATTCTACACCTATGGAAATACTCATTTTTTAACAAAAATAATACAGGAACATGATATCAACTTGAATAAATATGTCATATGGTTGGGATCATACAGTATAAAGTTTTTTCAGTTTTTTTTTCTTCCCACATAGCACTATGCATTTAAGTTTCCTCCTTGTCTTTTCATGGCTCGATTGCTCATTTTTTTTTTAGTACTGTTTAATATTCTTTTAACTGGATGTATCACTGTTCATTTATCTATTTGCATATTGAAGGACATATTGGTTGCTTTCAAATTTTAGTAAATATATACAAAGCTGCTACAGACATTCTTGTAGACATTTTTGTGTGGATTAACTTTCCAACACATTTGGGTAAATACCAAAGAGCATGAGTGCTGGATTGCAAGTAAGAGTATGATTAGTTTTGTTATAAACTGCCAAACTGCCTTCCAAAGTGACTGTTTAGTATTTCCCCAAAATGAAAAGGACATCTTGTTGTTCCACACCTGTGCTAGGATTTCGTGTTGTCAGTGTTCTGGAATTTGGCCACCATAATAGGCGTGTAGGAATACACATTGCTTATTTTGCATTTCTTTAATGATGATTATATGGTACATCTTTTCCTATCCTAATTTGCCATCTGTACATCTTTGGTGAGCTGGCTGTTCAGGTTTTTGTCCAATTTTCAATTAGACTGTTACTTTTTTTCTTTTTGTTGAGTTTATGAATTCTTTATGTTTAAAATAATAGTCATTTAGGACCATCAGATAGCATAGTGGCTACCAGCAGATAGCATAATGGCTACATCACTGGACTCCCATATAGTCAACCGCAGTTCGAGTCCTGGACCCAGTTGTTTAAACTCATGTTGGGTGCATGTGTGTGTGTGCCCAAGATCCCAAGAGAAGAATGGAGGAGAAGAGATTGCAGCATGACTATTCCCCCTTAGGGGGTGATTTCTCACTTTCTGTCTGTCTCTCTCTTTCTGGCGAGCACACGCACCCAATAGCAAAAACTCTCCAAAAAAATCATAATAATAGTCATGTTCTACAAATATTTATCACTGTATCTTGTTTTCTCATTCTTGAGAGAACATCTTTTGTTTACTCCAATAGGATGTATGTGCTTACCAGAGAGAGATGGAGAGGAACAGAGAAAGAGGGAAAGTGATAAATCACCCCCTAGGGGGAAGGCCATGTTATATTTAACTCCTTGTCCTCTACTCTCATCCAGGGATTTTGAGCTTGCATACCCACACACTTGGTTGTTTTCTCAAGCCATTAGACCTGGGGCTTGAACCACACAGTTGGCCATGTGGGATCCAGCACCTCAACCACCTTGCCACCTGATGGCCTATTGAGAACATCTTCTGTAGAACACAGTTTTTCAACTTTAAGGAAATACAAGTTATCTATTCTTTCTTTTACGGATTGTGCTTCAAGGGTGCATTTAAAAAGTTGTCTTCAAATCCAAGGTTTTCTTGATTTTCCCCTATGTTATATTCTAGGATGCTTTTAGTTTTATGTTCTATGTGTAGGTCTATAATCCATTTTGAGTTAAAGTTTGTGAAGGGCACAAGGTCTGTGTTTAGATACATTCCTTTGTAAGTAGATATCCAGTTGTTCTAGTGACATTTATTGAAAAATTACTTTTCTTCATTATATTGTCTTTGCTCCTTTGACAACAATCAGTTGACAATGCTTATGTGTGTCTATTTTTGGAATTTCTATTATGTTCCACTGATCAATTTGTCTATTATTTTGCCAATACCAAGCCAATATGATTACTAACTTTATAGTGCTCTTTTTTTTTCTTTTTGAAGAGGATTTGCTATAGGGCATGTGCGCTCGCCAGACAGACAGAGAGAGACATAGAGACAGAAAGCGAGAAATCACCCCCCAGGGGGGATTGCCACGCCGCAATCCCTTTTCCTCCATTCTCCTCTCGGGATCTTGGGCACGCACGCACATGCGCCCGGCGTGAGTTTAAGCCACCGGGTCCAGGACTCAAACCATAGTCAACTACATGGGAGTCCAGCGACATAGCCATTACGCTAACTGCTGGTCCCTATAGTGCTCTTGAAGTTGGGTACTGTTAGTCCTCTGTCTTTATTCTTCTTTAATATTGCATTGATTATTATGGGTCTTTTGCCTAGACATATAAAGCTTAGAATTAGTTTGTCCATATCTACACAGTAACTTGCTGGTATTTGTATGGGATTACTTTGAATTTATAAATAAAACTGAGAAAAACTGATATCTTAACAATAATGAATCATTCTTTTTCCTTGAGAGATTTTGGCTATAGGGTTCATGCCCTCACCAGAGAGACAGAAAGCGAGAAATCACTCCCAAGAAGTTATGGCCATGCCATAATCCCTTCTCCTACATTCTCCTCTAGGGATTCTGGGCATGGATGCCATGCGCCAGGTGTTAGTCTAGAACTTGAACTGCAGTGGACTATGTGGAGGTCCAGCAATGCAATTATTATGCCATCTGCTGGTTCCAATAATGTGTCTTCCTGTCCATCTCTTCAGTTAATTAATTACTTTTTTATCACAGTTTTGTGGATGTCATTGTATCTCTTTTTCACAATATATCTTTTTTTTTTAGAAGTTTTTGCTATGGGGCGAGTGCATTTGCCAGACAGACAGACAGAGACAGAAAGACAGAAAGCGAGAAATCACCCCCCAGAGGGGATGGCCAAGCCACAATCCTTTCTCCTCCATTCTCCTCTTGGGATCTTGGGAACACATGCACATGCATCCGGCATGCATTTTAAGCCACCGGGTCTGGGACTTGAACCGCGGTGGACTACACATGGGAGTCCAGTGACATAGCCATTACGCAAACTGCTGGTCCCTGTGATATATCTCTTATACATATTTTGTTAGACTTCTGCTTAAGTATTTCTCTTTTTTGGATGCTAATGTTTTACTGCATTTTTAATGTTAACTTCCATTTTCCATTAATGGTATATGGGAAAGCAATTAATTTTTGTACATTAAGTCTTGCAATCTTGCTACAATAGCTTATTAGTTGTGGTATTTTTGTTGTTGATTCTTTTAGAGTTCCTACATTCTTCTCATCTGAAAACAAAGACAGTATTATCTATTTCTTCATGTTCTGTACACCTTTAAAAATTTAATATTATTTATACATTCAATCACTATATATCATTTAGATTGTAAAGAGATTTACCCAACATGATATTTTCCACATACCAGGTGAGTTGAGAATACTATACATGACATCATCAATATGCAACAAACCAAAATGTCTTACTTCTCCATTTTCCCCCAAATTTCCCTTCCTTTCCTCTTAGCCTCTCCTATTCCCCTTCCACTTTGTCCTTGTTGTCCATAACAATTTTCAATGCTTTTATGTCCTCCACTCTTTCAGTCTTTACCATAGGGTGTAGATAGTCAGTATATATTTTTAAATTTTATTTATTATTGTCATAATCTTGTTTACATTGCATTGAATCACATATATCTTTACAGTGTATTACATTTCATTTTCCAGAAGGAATACCATTTATATCAGTCAAGACAAAGACATTACTATCCACATCATCA
>NW_006159533.1:75225-81695 GCF_000334495.1 Tupaia belangeri chinensis | reverse complement strand
CGGTGTAGAAATTTCTTAATCTGATGTAATTCCATCTGTCTATTTTGAGGATTATTGCCTGTGCTTTGGAGATCTTGTTTAAGAAGTCTTTGCCTAATCCAATGTCACCTGAGGGTACAAATTTTATGCACACAGGGCACTTAAGCTCTAACACATGCTGCAGCGAGAGGTGTGGTAGTAAGGAGCCAATCACCAGAAATGGCATGTAGAGTCTCTGCTGGCCTTGAGGTGCAGGTGCTGCTGCTGCTGTTGCTGTTGGGGATGCTGACAGAAGGCTGCAGGGGCATGGTCCTACTCACGGAGCTGCTGCACAGGGCATCCCCCAGGCGCTGAGCTGGTGTGTGCTGGGTGACTGAGCCAGAAACCTCCCCAACAACCTGTGGTCCCCCTTGGTCCCCCCAACTCTCCTGGAAACTCCTGGAAGGTAGAGTTGAGCTGAGTTTACTGGTGCAGACATTAGGAGCAGCCAGGAGGCTCTGCTTGGCTCCAACATCCACCCTGCCCTTGTGGGGTGGGTGGGTGTGGGGTGTTGAGCTGCACCTGGAGAGCAGGAGAAGGGGGTAGGGCCTAGTGGCTGCATGCAGCCTCCCTCAGAAGACACCGCATGTACAGAGTCTGTGCCTCACCCTAGGGTGGTTGGCTGGCTGTGAGTGAGGCTGGTGGCCTGACCAGAACAAGGAGAGGCAAGAGGAAGAGGGCTTGGCAGCGGATGTCAAGTGGCTCCGGCCTGAGGGACAGCTCAGGTTGCTGCGCACCCACAGAAATTTTGGTTCTGCTGACCCATGAGGCACTCTGCCCTGGCCTCTGCACTGACTTCTACAGAGGCCACTGCTACTGTCGCCATCCTCTGGTTGTCATGGGGGCTTGTGGAATCTGGGTTTTTCTGTTAGTATTTTTGTTTGTTGTTTTTTCGTTTCGTTTTAGGTTTTTGTCACAAGATGCATGCACTTGCTGGAGAGAGAGAAAAATCATGGGGCAGGGGGTGGGGAATAGCTGAGCTGCAATCCCTTCTTTTCCATTCTCTCTGGATTTTTTGCACCCAAGAACATGCACCCAGAGTGGTTTTCAAGCCACCCAGTTTGACTGGGGCTCTAACTGTGGATGATCATGTGGGAGTCCAGTGCCTTAACCTCCACACCACCTGCTGGCCCCAAAGTGATCTGTTCTTTTAAGAAAACTGAGATTTAAATGTATCTTTAAGCTAAATTTCTGCAACATCCCCAAATTTTTGGTATATATGTCCCCAATTTTGTCTTAGGTATTTTTGTTAGCAGAAAATATAAGGAATGGGGGTCACATCTGTGGCTGCATTTGAGTGGGGTCTGAACTGGCAGCAAAAGGATGCCCTAGCCTGCTGGGAGAGGTTTACCTGCACCTGTGATGGGCTGAAGCATCTAGATACCATCAGGAAATAGTATTTAAGAGATTATGGCATCTAAAACCCACAATGCCAAAAAAATGAAATTTCTGTTATAACATTAAGAATCATGCCATTGGTCTTCCTAGAAGAAGAAACTTCACTAAGAACAGGAAGGAGGTTAAGAAATCTCCAGCAGTTGGCTTCTTACATAAATAGAATAGTTGGACACACTGTAAAAAGTCCAGATAGTTGATGTAAGGTGATCTGTCACAAAAAGAAAGTTTATCATCCCTTTCCAAATCCTTGTTACAGAAAACAAACAAACAAAACAAAAAACAGAACCCTAGAAATAAAAAAAAAAAAGAACTGACTTGTGCAGGCTACCTGCCTACAAAATTACACTATGATAGTCAAACTTATTTAGTTAATTCCAGTGGTTCTGCTTTTCAGAGACAGAAAGCCCATCATCAAAACACAGTTTTCATTGTTGATGTTTCTGAGGTACCTCAGGACCATGAAACAATGGCCCAAGTTTTGTTCATCAGGAATTTAACATAGCTTTAACTTCCTGGAGAAAAAGAAGTATAAATTAACTTGTAGCTTATCTGATGAGGCTGGATGATTTCAGATTTGTGGTTCATTACCTTCCTGTGCTGACCAATAGTTTACAGGAAGAAAAACAATATATCTCACTTGGCTGCTGTATGGACTTGTTGCCTCTTGTAAAGTCACTACTTAAAAGCAAATATGAAGAATATATAATAGTTGTTCTAAATTGGCTTCAAGCAGTCATTAAAAAGTGGCGGTTAGAACTATCATTCAAAAAGAAAGTGTATATGATGGAAATACTCAGATTTTAAAACAATTAAATGGATTGTGGAAACAAGAAAACCATCTTACTTTGGTTCCAGCATATACTGGTAACATAGCTAAGGATGTAGATGCATATTTAGTACAGTTGATTTGAGAGATTTTTGTCTACTAAAGAGCATTTGGTGCTCAAAACATCTCTGGACTCCAAAAGATCTCATTTGAGAACTGTGAACTGTGGAAGAAAGCGATAACATTTTTTTTTCTCTTAAAAAGCCACATAATGAAACCACTAATGAAACCCTAACAATCTACTTCACATCCAAGTGGAAAAATATCTGAAAGGAGCAGCTTCAACTTCAATGAGGTCAAAGTGCACTATGAGGATTGTTTGCCTTTGCTGCATTTGGGATTCATACAGTTACATGGTAACATTGTTTAAGAACTACTGAGTATTAATGCAATCCTGCCTAATAATATAATGTATATTATGTGAAAAAATAAGACAGGACTTATTATTAGAAACCACAAAAATTAGTCATCACTAATTTTTTTTTTTAAGATTGTGTTTTATGACCAGAGCCAGGAGTACTGCAGTCATAAATGCATCGATCCAAACACACGTCTGTAGTCCTGGGCCTTGTCTGCACATGCCACTTTGTGCATCCAGCTTTGGTGACTTCTGGTCTTAGGAGGGCATCTAAGAGGGTGTACTATAGATCTCTAGATAGTAGACTATGAGATTTAGCAGAGAATGAGACCCCCACCTTCCTTTCATCCATAAACCACTTTTCACAATGACTCTACCACCATCCCTCATGTCTACCTTACACCTCAATCTGGATTTTGGAGGACCTCCTGCCAAAAAGGCATTGGAAAGAAATGCCAAGCACCAAAATTTTATCAAAAAGCAGCAACTCTTAGAATGGAGAGGCTTCCTGGGGGAAAAAAAGAAAAGAAAAAAAAAGAAAAAAGAACCAGCTCCCAGCAAGGTGCCTAAGTTACACTCAGAACTTCCAAAGAAAGAGGAAATAACTTGGGTGGATGGCACTTGGAAGACACTTCTTGCAAAAAAGAATACCACTGCCTCCAGCAGTGAATCAGAGCAGTGCCTGGACAAGAAAGTCACAATATCTTGGCTGACCCTGACCTTTCAAAGAAGGCTGATTCTCTTGTGTGTAAAATAGATTTCTTGAGAGTTCCAGAGTGCACCATTGAAGATCAAGAACCATCTAGTCCACTCCTCAGAAGAACTCTGTTGAGAAAAATGCACCACAGAATTCCACTTAAGTTCACTCAGAAAATAAATGCTCTGTAGCATCCCAGAAATTGCCAACTGAGACAGTGGTCATTGACTGTGAGATGGTGGGTACAGAACTAAAGGGGCATGTGAGATCCTTGGCTTGATGTAGCATTGTCAAATACAATGGAGGGACCAGCAGTTGGAGTAATGGCTATGTCACTGGACTCCCACATAGTTGACCGCGGTTCGCGTCCCAGACGCGGTGGCTTAAAACTCACAATGGGCGCGTATGCCTGCGTGCCCATGATCCCGAGAGGAGAATGGAGGAGAAGGGATTGCAGCGTGATCATCCCCCCTGGGAGGTGATTTCTCACTTTCTGTCTCTATGTCTCTCTCTGTCTGTCTGGCGAGCGCACGTGCCCTAGAGTGAAAAAACCTCTCAAAAAAAAAAATACAATGGAGATGTATGATGAGTATGTCCCCCCATCCCCCCTCCCCCCACACACTGCATTGTGGACTACTAGACCAGATTAAACAGTATCTGGAAGCAGCACATGACAAATGCTATACCCTTTAAGATTGCTCAGAGCCAGTTCCTGAAGACATTCACAGTGAAGATCATGGTGGGGATGCCATCCACAATGACTTCAAAGCCTTCTAGTACTTTTACCCCCAATCCCTCACCCACAACACCTCCCACATTCTCCTCCACAATGGGAAAGGTGACTGACCAGAGTATGCCACCATGTTTCTGAAGCATCTCACCAAGAAGCTGCTGAACTTGTACATGCAGACTGGTAAAAGTGGACATTCCTCTGTGGTAGATGCCCAAGCCACCATGCAGCTGTTTAAGTTGGTTGAAGTCAAACGGGAATAGCGCCTGGCCCAGAATCCCCCAAAGGACTAACAGCAGTAGTGGGGACATTGGTGATACAGGAGGGCAGAGATGGTTCCCAGGAGAAGCAGGCAGTGGACCAGTAGATGGCTTGACCACCTCCACACCTCTAGTTCACATTGCTAGAGAGAGAGGGGCTCTATCCAGTTCTAATATCCACTGAAATTGCACCTGAGCTATTGTGTCCTGTGTTTGGTTAAGTGTCTCATGGCAGAGGAGGCCTCCTATACCATTTACCTCTGAAATGGTACTAACCCATCAGCCTCAGGGTGCTTTGTATTAGTCAAGCTTTCTGATTGTCAAGAAACATACTGG
Source organism: Tupaia belangeri chinensis (assembly GCF_000334495.1). Classification (NCBI taxonomy): domain Eukaryota; kingdom Metazoa; phylum Chordata; class Mammalia; order Scandentia; family Tupaiidae; genus Tupaia; species Tupaia belangeri. Next base: position 77,072 of record NW_006159533.1, on the reverse strand, counting down.
AAAATAGTTTCCCAAACTGCCTCATAACCAGGGTGGTTATATTACTTATTTTATACTTCCTGTTCTTAAGTAATTGACAGCAGCCTATTTGACTCTCAGGTGTCCCTTTTGGGTGATGAATTATTTGGTCATTACATATCACAGACTCCGCTTTTTGTTCAGAACCTACATCTAGTCCATGTTGGGATATTGCCTGTTCTTCCTACCTTGGCTTCCAGAGGAGCCACAGCTGGTGAGGTGTAGGCTTACAAACCAAGAGAGGTAAGGTGGAGCTTGAGATACATTTTTTTGACTTAAGAAAGCAATCTCAGGACCAGCAGTTAGTGTAATGGCTATATTGCTGGACCCAGTGACTTAAAACTCACGGGCACGTGTGCATGTGTGCCCAAGATCCCGAGAGGAGAATGAAGGAGAAGGGATTGCGGCATGGCCATCCCCCCTGGGGGATGATTTCTCACTTTCTGTCTCTCTGTCTCTTTCTGTCTGTCTGGTGAGCACATGTGCCCTATAGCAAAAAACCTCTCCAAAAGAAAAAGAAGAAAAAAAAGAAAGCAATGTCTTTTCCAGGGTAGTAGAGGATTTATTTAATTTAGGTCCCATTTGCTAGGTTAAACATTTTAAAGTGTTGGAGATGGCTACTGAATTTGAGACATGAAATACTGCTTTCAGGGACTAAAAATGAAGATCTTCTGCTGAGACTTCACCCTCTAGATCAACTTCTTGAGTTGAATAACCCAGGCCCTTCTGAGATGGCTACTGAACTTGAGCTGTGAAATAATACTTTCAGGGACTAAAAATGAAGATCTTCTGCTGGGACTTCAAACTCCAGATTCATTTCTAGAGGGGTGGGCAACCTCTGTATCCTTCTCTCCATCTTTCTCTGTCTCTCTGTGTTTTTTATTTATTCTTTTAAGGTAAAGTATTTTCTATGCTCTCAATTTCTCCTTCATCCTCCTAATTCATGCCTCCCCCCCCCCCCATTTAGGAGAGGCACAAACCCAGGCCTTTCTGAGATGGCTACTGAACTTGAGCTGTGAAATACTGCTTTTGCATGGTGCACACACACGTCACGTGGTTTTTATTTTACACTTTTAAAAAAAGAATTCTTTATTGAATGTCTTTATTAATTCATTTATTATGTTTTTTAAATTTGTCTAGAGAGAGACACAGAGAGAAAGAGAGATGGGGGAGCAAGAGGGAGAAAGTGACAAAGCAAGCCTCCAGGTCTGAGACTTGAACTGTGATCAGCCATGTGGGAATGTCCATTACCTTACCACCATGCCACCTGCTGTTCCCATTTTATGCTTTTTAAAATTAAAATATAAATTTTGTATTGTCTTTTTTCTTTCTTTCTTTTTTTCTTCCTTCTTCTTCTATTGTCTTTTCCTTTTTGTTTTACCTTCATTACTTGACTGCTCAGCCTCCACACACTGAGTGTCTAGACAGGCTTCTAAGTGAATAGTATTCAAACATCTGAACACTATTAGGTCAGAATATTCCTCAATTATCACTGAATCTGACATACAAAGGATAAAAAATGGAACAGAAGAGAGATTGCAGATCACTTCCTCCTGCACACCTCTGACTGCTGAGATTGAACTTCAAGAATTAGTAAGAAATGGCTGGCTCAACACCAGTAAAAAGCCAGAATCCATGCACATCTGAAGTGAGCCAAGCCCTGTCCCTTTAACTGGAAAAAACCTCTGCCCCAAACCCTTCCTTCTAGCCCAACACCCAGCGAAAATTCAGGTAGGGTGGTCTCTGCTTCTTTCTGTCTCGGTCTCTCCCTCTTCCTTTTACTTGAAATTTTTCATATATATATATGTGTGTGTGTGTGTGTGTGTGTG
>NW_006159533.1:68149-74700 GCF_000334495.1 Tupaia belangeri chinensis | reverse complement strand
AAAGAATTTAGGATATTCATAGTGATAAATCTAACAGAGATGCAAGAGAAGAGAGATAATGAACTCCAGAAAAAAAGAGGAGGAGAAAAGAGACAAGTACCAGGAGGTAAGGAAATAGAGTTCTTCCACAATCTGAAAGAGGGAATACACACCATAAAAAAGAATCAAATGGAACTGTTAGAGATCAAGGATGTAATACAGGAAATAAAAACCTCCCTTGAGAGTATTAAAAACGGATTATATCATGCAGGAAATCAAATCTCAGATGTAGAAGATAGAACCTCTGACCTAGAAAAATTCACCAAAAAGAAAGAAAATAACCCCCCAAAATGATAATAATATACGAGTAATACTAGGTACCATTAGATGCACAAAGATCCAAATAATTGGTTTCCCAGAAGATGAAGAAACTAATTTGGCATTGATAATATAGCCCATGAAATCCTGGAAGAAAAATTTCCAAACCTAGAGAAGCATTCAAATACCCAGACCCATGAAATGAAAAAGTCCCCATATAGAATCAACACAAGAAGATCTTCTCCAAGGTACATCATAGCCAGATTGACCAAAACCACAGATAAAGATAAGATACTAAAATTGGCAAGAGAAAAAGGTCAAGTTACTTTAGAAGGATATCCCATCAGGCTAACCTAGGACCTCTCATAGGAAACAATGCGAGCAAGGGAAGAATGGAAAAATATATTCACAGTACTAAGTGAAAAACAATTTTAACCAAAAATACTGTGTCTGTTAAGATTATCCTTCATGTGGGAAGAAAAGATAAAAACATTCTCAGATAAACAAAACCTGAAAGAACTTACCAACACCAGACCAGCTCTTTGAGAAGTTCTTAAGGGAGTTCTATACCAGGAAAACTAAAGACAGACAGACAAATAAGAGAACAAAAAATGACCAAGAAAAAGGCCAACTTAATGGTAGGGACAAGTTCTGAAATGTCAATAATAACGTTGAATGCTAATGAAAAGTTCAGACCACAGTAAAACTGCAAATTCAACAAAAGAGAGATTACATGAGACTGAACTATAGAAATAGAATTCTATGACTTTTTTTTTTCAAAATTATTGCTGATTTTTTTCTATGCTTTATCTTCCAGATTTAAGGATTTCTGTTTACTTTTGAGTTGTTGGGTTCAGCAATTTGTTAAAAAGAATCTTTTAAAACTGAAACATAAACTTGTGGCTTGCTCCAGCAGCACATATACTAAAATTAGAATGATACAGAGAAGATTATCATGGCCCCTGTGCAAGGATTACATGCAAATTCATGAAGTGGTACATATTTATAGAGAACATGGAGGAGATGGGAAAATTCCTGGATGCAGATAATATACCAATATTGAATCAGGAGGACATAGAAAACCTAAGTACACCCATAACAACCCATAAGATTGAATCAGTAACAAATAACCTCCCGACAAAGAAGAGTCTAGGTCCAGATGGCTTCATTTCTGAATTTTACAAAACCTTTGAGGAAGAATTAACCCCTATCCTATTCAAATTATTTCTAAAGTTTCAAAAGAAAGGAAACCTTGGGAACCAGCAGTTAGTGTAATGGCTATGTCTCTGGACTCCCCCGTAGTTGACCGCGGTTTGTATCCCGGACCCGGTGGCTTAAAACTCACGCCAGGTGTGTGTGTGTGCATGCCCAAGATCCCGAGAGGAGAATGGAGGAGAAGGGAGTGTGTGACCTTCCCCCCTGGGGAGTGATTTCTCGCTTTCTGTCTCTATGTCTCTCTCTGTCTGTCTGGCGAGCGCATGCGCCCTATAGCAGGAAAAAACAAAAAAACAAAAAAAAAAGAAAGGAAACCTTCTAAATTCACTCTATGAAGCACTCATCATCCTCATTCCTGAAACAGATAAGGACATGACAAAAAAAGAAAACTACAGACCAATATCTCTGATGAATATAGATGCAAAATTCTCAACAAGATACTTGCAAATCATATCCATCACCATATAACAAAGATTATTCATCATGACCAGGTAGCCTTTACCCCAGGGATGCAAGGGTGTTTAAACATACAGACCATAAATATAATACACCGTATTAGCAATAAGAAAGATAAAAAACATATGATCATTTCAATTGAAGCAGAGAAAGTATTTGATAAAATACAGCTCGCCATTTCTATATCCTTTTGAGATTTGGGGTATAAATATTTAAGTCACCTGGGCCAGGATTTGAACTAGATGCATCTGCTTGCTTTAACTGCCAAGCCATTGAGCCAGAAGCAAGGGGGCAGTGGAAGTGTTGGGGCCCTCTACCTCTGGGATCTGACATGATCTCCAGTTCTGACAGTGTCAAAACAGAAATTAATCAGAGAGCAGCCAGTTGGTGTTGGTGTAAAACTTACAGCTTGCTAGTACATGGAAAAAACACCAGCCCAGTTGGTCACAGGAGTTCTGTGTGGATGGTTAGGAGGATAGGAGGAAATAAGTAGGGTTTTTTTTCCCTGGTATTCTTACATTCCTACAGGCAGAGTGAGAGATGGCTAGCAAAAGGCAAGAAAACTCTGTAGGACAATGGAAATGTCCCACGTGTACACAGGTGCCTAGTTTATATAAGCATACACATCTGTTAAAATTTACTAAATTATATGTACAACTAGTGTCTGCTCATTTCACTATATTAAATTATACCTTAATTGTAATAAAACTAGACAAATATACTAACTTAAATCTAAAACCTGGCCCAGACTTTGTGTCAAAACAGGAAGCTGGAAGCCACATGCTCACTCCCTCAAATGAGTCCCTGGCCTGATTAGCCTGAAAATATGCTGGGTGAGTGCCTGGGATCCTGCCAGGCTGAAGGACTGGAGGAAGGGGATGACAAATGAGACCAAGCTCTGTGGAGGGTGCTCCCTCACCCTGTATCACATACATGCCCTATCATGGAAAAAAATCTAGAAGCACGTTAGACACTGCCTCAGAAATCTTATTAAGTGCTCTGGACCCTGCATTATGAGCTGTGGCATTTGTGTTCAGGCAATTTACATCACTCCTTGAAAATCCTAAGTGACTGTTAATCCTGTGTTTTATCTTATATGAAAAATGCTGACTTCTGTACCACAAAATGGAGGAAAGCACACTCATAGGTAGTTTTTGCAACCCAGTGACCCCAAACTTCTGTCACCAAGCACCTGTGAGAGTGAAGAGGATCATACTCAGCCATGAGGAGGTGGCTTGTGAGAACCACTGCATGCAGACATCTGTGTTGGGATGTCAACAGGGAGGAACACATACCCTCCAGACTGGCCTGATCCTAGCTCCCTTGGGCTGCCCTCAGGCCTGGCTTGAGGTCTTCTAGCTCTTCCAACATGGAGCTGATGAAGGGCCCATCTCTGGGGCTGTGTACCTGGCTCTGATAAATTCTTACAGGTAAAGGTCAGGTACTGCACATCTCAGTTATTCCCAGAAAAGCCACAGGCCTCTCCACACACTTTGTTAAATGCTGAAAATCTAATAGCTCTTGGGGAGTTCACTGGATAGCCAAGTCTCCAGGAAACTTCTAGCAGTGCCCCCAAGCCTCCTCTAGACCAAGTATTGGCTGGAGCAGGAACTCAGATATGTGGAACAGCTCAAGTAGAAAGAAAATGGTAGCCAGCAGGGATTAAGATGGGAGTGGCCATGACCAATCATCTGGAAACACCCAGAGTAAGTAGCACACCCAGCCAGAGACCCCTTACCCACAACATGTGGCAACTTGTTTATATCATCTCAGTGACCCAGCAACCTCATGGAGCTGGATGAAATACAGATGCACTGATTCTTATCAGTGGGGCTGGGATGGCCTTTCCTGACCTGTCACCATCACACCATCACAGCAGGACCTATGGCCACTGCCAAGAAACTTCTGCCCACCTGATCAGATTTATACTGAGATGCTTCATCGAATAAAACTGGGACAAAGAGGACACACAAGCAAAGCCTTGAGATGCATTAAATAGCCTGCTGGGAGTTCCTTATTCTGTTTCTGTTGTCAGGTTGTGTGTAACAGCTACTAAAAAGGTTAATATGGGTACTTTTGTTACTTGGAGCATACATAAACTTCCTTTTGCCTGGGAACATGTTCCAATGGGTCATTAAGGGAATTCTCGTCTTCTTCCCAAGATAGACCCTGCCCCTATTCCTAGAACAGGATCATACTGACTTTTCACCCTGAATACCCACTAACAATAAAACATAGTAATACTCAAAGATAAAAACTAGCTATATGGAAGAAGTGTAGAAGAAAGCAAGCTGAATTACATGAATAGTCAATTTTTTTCAAGTGGGTCATTGTGAAAGAAAGGTCAACTCAGTCCTGCTGTTTGTATGTCCTGTGTGAAGGCTCCCAGGAAGAAACCCACCCCAGAACTCTGTCTTGACCCAGCTTAACTCTCCACAAACTGCCAAAGACTTCTTTCCCAGATCATCTTATTTTAGGTACAAGAACCTTCTGAAAATCAACCCAACTGGAGGAGAAATTGGAAAAGACATTGTGGAATGACCGTGCCCCACTAGGGGTGCTTTCTTTCTCTCTCTCTGGCTAGGGCATATAAATGCACTCTAGAAATTAAAAATAAAATGGGGCCTGAGGCTTGTCCCTGACTTTAGCAAATGTGTACAACTTTTCCTGGTGCAGCCTCTAACTAAGTATGGCAGGGCAGCAGAGTAGCCCCTGAGACAGGGTTCACTTACCTGTCCATGCCCTGGGAACCCTCCTTCCTCACTGGACTGTCCTCCCTTGGTTAGTCTCCATGTGACTAGGTCACCATGAGGCAGGCAGACCAATAGCTTTTGAGACAACCAAGGTTGGCAGGAAAACCTTGAAGCATGCTCTTAACAGACATTTACAACACAATTAGAACCAATAAACAGAGGTAAAAAAATTCAAAGTGATGCTTAACAGACAGGCAACTCACAGACAAGCTGCCCCGCCCTCCAGGATTCCAGGGAGATGTGCCCCTGGCTGGGCCATTTTAGAATGTACCCACTCCACCAGAACCAAGTTGTGCTGAGGATGAGACAAGATTCAGTGTCTGGGTGTGAACATCTCACCCACTCCTCACTGCAAGAATGCAAATTGCAAGGAAGCTAATAAGCAGCAGGAGTCCTCATAAGAGAATGGGTGGACAGCCCCATTGATCCTAACAAAGAGCACAAGGGAAGAAGTGTGGGCAGGAGGAGGACTGCATCATTGGAGTTGAGGCTGTATCTCAATCAGCAAAGAGGTCTTCCAGGCACGTCTGGGGCCTAGGGACAGGGCTTGCAGACAGGAGGAACAAAAACTGGGTAGTGCATTCCAAGGCCCCAGTCAGGGCTGCTCTGTGAGGCAAGAACTTCACCAGCAGCCAAAGAAATGATTATTTAACAAGTCTTTGACTACCCTGATATCTCCCAGGGTTGCCCTTGTGTATTCCAGGAGCAGTTTTATAGTTTGAGGTCTTAGGTTTAGATTTTTGATCCACTATGAGTTGGTTTTTGTCAATGGTGGGAGGTAGGGATTCAGATTCATCTTTCTTCAGGGGGATATTTAGTTTTTCCAGCACCATTTGCTGAAGACATTTTCTTTTCCCCACTGGACTGAGTAGCAGCTTTTCTCAAAAATCAGTTGGCTGTTTGTCTGGGAGTTTATTTCTGGGAACTCTACTATGTTCCATTGATCCACCTGTCTATTTTTCTGCCAATACCATGGTGTTTTGATGACCACAGCTTTGTAATATATTTTTGGGTTAAGGAGTGAGATACCACCCACTCCACTCTTCTTGTGCAGAATTGCTTTGGCAATAGGTGGTCTTTTAGGATTCCAGACAAATTGTATGATTTTCTTTCCTAGATATTTGAAGAATGTCTCTGGTGCTTTGCTCAGTATTGCATGAAATATGTAGATTTGGGTAGCATTGCCATTTTGATTATATTAATTCTTCCAATCCAGGAACATGGGACATCCTTAAGCTCCTCATAGTTTTCCTTGTGGAGGTCTTTAACTTCTTTGGTTAAATTTATTCCTATACTTATCTTATACTTTTTGTGACTATGGTAATTTGAATTGCTTTTTTCAGTTCTATCTCAACCTGCCTGCTGTTTGTACTCTTTAACTTCTTTGGTTAAATTTATTCCTATACTTATCTTATACTTTTTGTGACTATGGTAATTTGAATTGCTTTTTTCAGTTCTATCTCAACCTGCCTGCTGTTTGTACATAGAAATGTTATAGATTTCTGTATGCTGATTTTGTATCTTCCAACTTTACTGTACTCATGTATGACTTCCAGGATTTTTTTCATGGATACCACTGGGTCTTCTTTTTATACAATCATGTCAACTGCAAATAGAGATAGTTTCACCTCTTCTTTCCTTATTTGATTATCTTTTATTTTATTCTCCTTTCTGACTGAGTTGGTGAGGACTTCCAGTACTATATTGAAAAAGAGTGGAGAAAGTGGGCATCCTTGTCTTGTACCGTTTTTAGTGGAAAAGCTGAAGCTTTTCTCCATTCAGGATCATGTTCGCTGTCAGTTTGTCATAGATAGCTTTTATTGTGTTGAG
>NW_006159533.1:57316-64485 GCF_000334495.1 Tupaia belangeri chinensis | reverse complement strand
CTGAGGTCTCCAACAATTAGTGTGTTGCAGTCTATCTCTCCTTTTAGATCTAACAGTCTTTCCTTCATGTATTTGGGTGTTCCTGTGTTAGTTACTTAGATACTTATAAGTGTAATATCTTCTTGATTGATAGACCCTATTAGTACAATATAGTGCCCTACTTTGTCTCTATGAACAGTTTTTTGTTTTCAAGCCTATTTTGTCAGAAATTAGAATCACTTCTCCAGCTTTTTTATTTTGGTTCCCATTTGCATGGAAAACCTTCTTCCAACTCTTCACTTTTAGTCTATGATGTATGCCTTTATCCATGAGGTGGGTTTCCTATAGGCAACAGATGGAGAGTTTCTGGTTTTATTTTTGTTTATTTATTTTTTCCTTACCCATTCAGCCAGTCTGTGTCTCTTGACTGGAGAATTTAATCCATTAACATTCAATGGATTATAACATTCATAACATTCAGTTATTATTGATATTTCCAGACTTGTCCTGATGTTTAAGTTGGTCATTGTCTTGGCTGCCTCTTATTCTTTTATTTTTGGGTGCTCATTTTTTAGTTTTCCTGGACCAGTATTCTCTTCAGCGTTTCTTGAAGAAATGGTCTGGTGTTGGCAAATTCTTTCAGGATTTGTTTGTCTGAAAATATTTTAATCTTTTTTTCCCCATTGAAGGATAATCTTGCAGGATAAAATAATCTTGGCAGAAATTGTTTCTCTCTTAAAACTTTCAATATGTTTTCTCATTCTTTCTTTGCTTACCTTGTTTCTGTTGAGAGGTCCAGTGTTAGCTTGATGGGATGACTTTTGTAAGTCACTTGTCGTTTCTCTCTTGCCAGTTTTAGCATACTGTCTTTATCTGTGGTCTTGTCTAGTCTGGCTAAGATGTGCCTTGGGGAAGGTCTTCTTGGGTTGATTATATTTGGGGTCCTTTGTATTTCTTGGGTCTGCATGTTTGAGTGCCTCTCTAGACTTGGAAAATTTTCTTCCAGGATTTCATGAAATAGATTTTCCATGCCCTTATTAATTTCTTCACCTTCTGGGATGCCAATTATTCAGATGTTTGGGTGTCTAATGGAATCTAGTATTGCTCATATATTATCCTTGTATTTTTTTGTTATTTTTTCTATCTTTTTGGTGTTTTTTTTTTCCTAGGTCAGAGGTTTTATCTTCTACATCAGAGATTCAATCTTCAGCATGGTCTAATCAACTTTTAATACTTTCAAGAGAGCTTTTGATGTTCTGTATTATAGACTTCACCTCTAATAGTTCCATCTGATACTTTCTCAGAGTTTCCATTTCTTCTTTCATATCGTGGAAGAACTTCCTTATCTCTCATAGTTTGTTGTCTCTTTTCGGTTCCAATTCATACAATTTTGTCACCATAAATTTTCTAAATTTTTTTTCTGACATTTTGGTAACTTCCTGTTTTTCAAAAGATGGAGGGAAGATACTTTTTGTTTTGTTTTGTTTTTTTTTGTTTGTTTTTTTGATGGAGACATATTTCCTGGTTTATTCAGACCTGAAGTTCTTTTTCTACTTCTAGCCATTGGGATATGTATTAACTTTTGAATACCCCTTAGGAGATCATTTGTTTTTCTTTCTTTCTTTCTTTTTAGTTTCTTTGAGGTTTTTTGCTATAGGGCACATGCACTCGCCAGTCAGACAGAGACAGAGAGACAGAAAGTGAGAAATCACCCCCGCTTGGGCACACACACACACACACACGTGACTGGGGTGAGTTTTAAGCCACTGGGTCCGGGACTTGAACCGCAGTTGACTACATGGGAGTCCAGCAACATAGCCATTATGCTAACTGCTGGTCCCGAGACTGTTTCTTTGACTAGGAGCAAGTGTATTTCCCTTTTCTTGGACTGATGTATGCCAAAGACTCTCTTCTGTTGCTTTTAGCAATGTGGTCTCAAGAAGTATCCTCTAGTCAGGTGTCTGAAAAGCAGTATCTCCTTTTTCACAGGAGGTTCAGTAAAAGGGAGGATCCCAGGCAACCTTATAATACTAGGGAATTTCAGAACTGTGATTCTAGACCTATCTAGTCCCTCTGATAGGGTGGATGGGGAGGAAAAGAGGATAATATAAGAGGGAAGAAAATAATATGAAGAACAAAGAAAAAGTCGTGTGCCACGCGATTTCGCCAGGGGCCTGTGGATGGCACTGGAGCTCTGTTGCAGAGTGGAGGACAGTCTGTGGGGCAAGGAGTAGGAGGAAATTAACAAAATAAGACAAGCAAAGAAAAAAAAATATATCTGCCTGCCTACCTTTTTTAGGGGGGAGGGTCCTGGGCTTGGGGGAGCTGGAGATGGGGTGGGGGGCAGTGATACCCCTGTATCAATGTCCCTTGCTGGCCAGGAGATGGAACTGGAGTTCTCACAAAGACCCTCTTCTTACCACCGCCTCTGTTAGTCAAGACTTCAATCACTTCAATTTTCCTATATTGTTCAAAATAATCCCTTAGGTGATGTTTTTCAGTGTCACTTTTAATATCACCAACAAAAATGTTTTTCAGTTGAGTGGACACCTTTTTAAATCAGCAGTAAGTTTACTGCAATGAATCTTTAACTTCGGGGATAAGTAGGTAAATTCATATTGTTTTAACTTAAACCTACGAATGATCAATTTGTCGGAGGCAGGGACACAGGTGTCTATCTTTTTCTCTATCACCAGCAATAATAGTGAATATACCAGTACAGGGACGTGTTTGGAGAGAGGTCCTGAGTGAGGTGTGGGGACATGCTGTGAGAAAACACCACCTTGTCCCTTTGGGCTTTGGCAGAACTTGCAACTTATCCTCTCCTTGACCCTCGCTGCAGGCAGAGCAAAGGGTGGAAATTGCTGGATGTATTCCAACAGAAACATCTGATGGAAATCAGGAAACATCTTAATCCCCAGTTAGCAAAGTCCAATTCCTGCTCTGCCTCTGTGAGATCCTTTAGCCTTCTCTGAGCGTGGTGGTGCTCACCTTATGTAGAGATTCTTTAGCTTTATGGTTCTTCTCCACACCTGCAGCTAGGCTTCTCTTCATTAGAAAAGAAGATAATGAGATTTCCTCTTGATGGGATTATCACCAAGGGATACACCTGCCCAGTATGTCTTAGCTCTTACAGATTTGTTACCTGCTTCTTATTGCCTGTAACACATCAACAAATCTATGGAATGTCATGAAATACAATATGTAGTATTGCCTTGCACTATAAATAAAGATGCCCAGTTTGTCTGGGCAGCACAGGTTGCTTGGGCCACCTAAACTCAGGCTGCCTGTGTCCACTGTTACTCTGTCTCTTTGTCTCATTCTTCCCATTTCCTCTTAGACTGAGCCATGCATCCACCTTCTCTGTAGTAGCATATGTGACAAACCCAAAGCTCCTGGACTTGGAGCGTTTGATCTCACATTACTACAAAGTCTCTGAGTATCCCCCATTGTTCAAAGGGTCCTTAGGCTCTTATCTGTTGTTTAAAGCTCAACCTTCTGATAAAGAGCTTCTACAGCTGTTCTGTCTCTTTAGGAGACTGTGACTTAGAGATGACAGCAGGGGGATGACAAACTTCAATGATGCTTTCCCAGCAGTGTCCACAGGCAGAATGGAGTAAGCTAGCAAGTGCATCTCTCTGTTTCTTTTTAATTTGATGTCCAGGGGACAGGGTATGCAGGTAAACAGAACAAACAACATGTAAGAATGTGTAATTTTGAGGTAATATCGCTATTGTGCATTGTATTCACAGAACTTAAATCAAGCTAGGGCTACCACTAAGAAGAAAATATATGCCCAGTAACATTTTAAATTATGGGTGCCTCTAAACTTAATATAGAGTAATGGTCCAATAAACAACATGTCATAAAATACTATAAGTCGAAAATGCATTTAATATCCCCGATAAACTCATCTTAATATTAAAAAGTGCATTTATTTTCCTTAAATCATATGTGTAATATACCCTCTAATTTCCTATTTTCTATGGGATGATCAAGGTCCATAGAGCTATAAAATTTTCAGAACTATTAATAATATATTTAGTACTATATTCCCACATTGCCATGAGGTGGCAAACAAAATCCATTTTGTTTTAAACTGAAATTTTGCATATATTCCACTTGTTCCCACCAGGTGGCAAACAAGCACTAAAATCTAAAATATTTTGGAATACATTGTGTGTTATATCCTTTCACTCCCACGAGGTGGCGATTAAGATCCTTTATATTTTCAAATCCGCTATATTTTATATTAAATCTCATTTCCACTAGGTGGCACTTAAATCCTTTACACTTTTAAAAGTAACCTATTTCAGGATCATCACTAACTCTGCATTTTCAGTAAGCTAGAACTATTACAGCCTACTGTATATTCACTATTATTGCTGGAAATACAAAAAAATATATAAGCCTGAGTCCTTGCCTCCTACGAATTTATCACTCGTAGACTTAAAATAAGACAATATAAACCTTCCTATTTAACCCTCAAATTAAAGACTCATTTCAATGAACTTATTGTTGGTTTGATAATTAAATGGTATATGTGTGTTTTTACCCAATGGTCAAAAGTCCCAATACAGAAGCAAAATACAGGTCACTAAACAACTTCATTTACAGAAAGAAACTGAAACTTTTTTTTTTTTTTTAGAGAGTTTTTTTGCTATAGGGTGCATCTGCTCACCAGAAAGACAGAGACAGACATAGAGACAGAAAGTGAGAAATCTCCCCCCAGGGGGGATGACCACACCACAATCCCTTTTCCTCCACTCTCTTCTCGGGATCTTTGATCACTAGTAACTAACATCTTACAGTCATTTTGTGATTCTTATCTTATTCAGCCCTAAATACACTGGACATCCTTACCAAAATGTATTGAATCTGAGTCCAAATTTCCCAAGTAATGATAAAGAGGGTGGACTGTATCCTGAAGGTAAAGGACACAGTGAAAGGTTTAGGTTTGGAGAAATCAGCATTGTGATGTGGAGAAAGACCTGGAAGACAAAACTGGTTAGGACCAGAGCCCAGTTATGAGGTCTAATCTACAAGATCAAACTCTCTATGGAAAGAAATGGGCTCAGGAGAATTGTACTTCATCTGAGCGGTTAAGCTTAAGGTCTCCACAGCGGATAAAGCACAGGCTGGGGCTAGCTGACAGGCTGACTCAGATCGGCCTCTCCCCCCCCACCCCCACCACCTAACTGCAGTAGCTCCTGAGCCCTCTGAACTGCAGCTCACCTAACCTGCGAAATAGAGACACTGCCCACCTTCGTAGTACTCTCATGGGAGTTACATTCAGTAACTTCAATACACAGGGTTTCATGTACTGCCTGGTGACACACTGATGCAGCAAAAGGTGTTATTATGGGTCTCACTGTCCCCACTCCAGAGAAAAATCCCTGTTTCTCATATGCTAATATCCTATCCTCCTGCTGGGCTCCCAGGACCAGCAGCCATGGTCTAAGGTAGGGTTTCCCAGTCTTGCCTCTTGGACATGTGGGGCTTGGTCCCACGGACTGTCTTATGATTCCTACCATGTTTAACAGTGTCCCTGGTCTCCACCCACTAAGTTTCTAGTAGTTCTAGTAACACCCTCCCTGTCTGGTAGCAACTGCCCAATGTGTCCTGGGGAACAAAATCAGCCCTGGTTGAGAATTGCTGGCTCAGGGCACGGTCTACAATAGCCCTAGCCACTAGCAACACCTACCAAGGATAATGATCTACTTGTAGGCTTCTCAAATAACAGCACAATCAGGACGTTGTAGAAAAATGAAACTATTAATTGGAAATTTTTTTTAAAAGTAAAGCTTCCAAATGTCTATATCTAAAAACGTTAGTAAAACCCAATGACTTGGTCTTGTTTTTTCCACTGCAAATGTTTCATGCAGATTCTCCTTTTAGGCACAGCCGGGGAGGACTAAATCCAGAGAGTGAGGCATGAGCATGCCAGGCGGTCAAGGAGTGGAACTCAGAACCCAGGCGCTGCTATAACCCTGGCCACGGCATGAAATCAGGCTAAAGAGGTCTCCAAGAGTTACTCGGCTGCGCGAGGCGCCCCTATGTGGCAGCCCCAGGATCCACTGGCAGGAGCAGCGCGGGGCGGGGGCCGCGGGACTGGGTGGTGGTCAGGTTAGGGTCCAGCACTGGCCCTACTTCCCGCTCCCGAACTCGCTCCTAGTGACGGGGGGAGGTGGTGTCGCAGGTCCCACAGGCTCACTTCCTGGAGCCAAGACCAGAGCACAGTCCCCCCAGGTCAAGGCCGCCGCTGCCACCCCGTCGCCCAGCCCTGCTCACCATCCCGGAGGCACACCCAGGATCTACCTTCTGCTGGGAGAGGCGACCACCCGGACTCCGCATTCAAAAAAGGTCGCCGTGCATCCAAAGGTCGCCCTGGCAACGACCCCGCCCCGCGCTTGCTGATTGGCCCAGCGTCGCGTACTAAAGCAGGCGCAAAGGAATCTGGGAGTAGGCGGGGCTGCACAGAGCGCAGGCGCTGAGGGGGCAGTCTCCCCGCCCCTCCACCGGCGTCGTCAGGAGCGAACACGCGCCGCCCAGGCCCCGCCCCGTGCAATTGAACCGGGGACCGCCCCCTCTAGCTCGACCAATCAGCGTGGTCAGAGCCCGACCCCTAGGCCACTTCTTACTGGTGGGTCGGGAGAGAAGGTATACTTCTTAGGCGGCTGCAGGAAGTGGTGACGGCGCTGGAGGCTATGACTCTGGCGAAGGTTACAACTGGGCCCAGCTGGTCTTACGGGCAGATGAGCGCCCAGCCAGGGGGTCGTGTGGGACTGGGATGTCTCCAGAGGGTGGTGATCGGGGGCGGCGGCCTTTTAGAAACGGGAGTTTGGAGCTTGGTGGTGTGGGGATGAGGGGGTGTTCACAGTGCAGATTGGGAGGGCTCTCATGGGACCTGCAGCGCCATCCTGGGAGAGTGGAGGAGGCTCTGAAGCAAGCTCCAGGCGGGGAATTGCTCCTTAGTGCGACCAGCATGCCAGTCCTGTGCCCTGTCCCCTTGCACCCAGTGGCGACCCAGAGAAAGTGAGAAATCAGCTTCAGGGGGGCGAATGCCCTCTTCATTTCCCTCTGGAATTTTGGTCGCAGGAACACAGGCTCCCAGCGTGTTTTTCAAGCAAGTCTGCGACTTAATCACGGAGTTGGCCAAGTGGAATCCTGGGCCATTCCAGCCGCCCCCT
>NW_006159533.1:55109-57302 GCF_000334495.1 Tupaia belangeri chinensis | reverse complement strand
CCCAGCCACTCCACCTGCTGCTCTACCCGGTGCCTTTTGAATCCAGAAAGTCACATATTTTTGAGTTTAGTCAAAAAGTTTGGGGCATTTTTTGGTTTTTAAGAAACCAAAAAAGGCATTTATTTGGCTGCTGCTGAAGCCACAGTGTCCTGCTGTGGACTGAGAAGGCACCATGTGACTTCTGTGGCTCCTGCCCCAGAGCCCCAGAACCCCAGAACCCCAGACTGGCCTGGGAGATCAAGCCTCTTGGCCGATTGAGTTGTACTCCCTGACCAGTTTCTCAGCCTCCCTTCAGCCCATCCTTCCTTCCCTGAGACCTCTGTCCAGGTCAGGGGGTCTGTCCCCACATCTTTCTACCAGAACCTCTGTTGCCCCTCAGGTGCCCCAGCTCTCATTCCCCCAGTGAGGAGTGGGTTGTGAATGTTCAGACCAGTACACTGAGTCTCATCTTGTCCTTACAGCACTACTTGATTTGGTGGGATGGATTCCCACCCCCCCAACTGCCGCACAATGTGGACCACAGGCACCTCTCCTTGGAGACCCAAGTGGCACAAGGGCTTCTTAGTGAGAGGCTGGTGGTGAGTGTCCCCTCTTCATTCCTTCCCTTTGTTTCTTGGTTCTAATTACTTTTAAAAAGAACATTAAGAGCATTCTGCAAGGTTTCTTTCTGGCTCTCTCAAGGTGTCAGGGAGCAAATATCACTAGCCTTGGGGGTTTCATAAGCTGGTGATCTGTCTGCTTCCCTGGCTGCCCAGTCACATGGAAACAGATTACATGGAAGGTAGTCAGGTGGGAGAGGAGGAGGGTTCCCAGGCCCTGGGCAAGTAAGTGACCTCTGTCCAAGGGGCTTCTGTTGCTACCCTGCTGCACTTGGTCAAAGGCTGCACCAGGAAAATTGCTACATACACTTGCGGAAGTCAGAGACAAGACTCACATTATATTTTCTTTTCATTTTTGTAAAATTGCTTGAGTGCATATGCCCTTGCAAAAGAGGGAAAGGAAAAACACTCCCCAGTGTGGTGTGGTCCTACCACAATCCCTTCTCCATTTTTCCATCCTGTCCAGTTCACTTTCAAAAGATACTTGTATTTGGTACAAGTATAATAAGCTGACCTGGGAAAGAAGTCTTTGACAGGTTTGGGGAAATGTGCTTGGTCAGGACAATGCTCCCAGATGGTTTTCTCCCTGAGGGGGAACTTTGTGCTGGACACATAGATAGTCAAGCAGAGTAAACTATTCTTTAAGAAGGAGCCACAAGGGGGGTAACATGTGCTCACAAAATTCAGGTTTCTGTCTTCTACACTTCTTCTGTACATCTAGTCTTTATCCTTGGGTGTCACCATATTGTACAATTAGTGGAAATTCAGAATTAATTCAGAATGAAAGTCAGTTATGACCCTTTCCTAGGAATAGTTGTAGGATTTAGCTTGGAAAGAGGGCAAGAAGATATCCCTCAATTTGCCATTGAAACATCCCAGGCAAGAGAAATTTTGTGTGTGTTCTAAGTAACAAAAGTACCCACATTAACCTTTTTAATATGCATTACATACAATCTCAGACAGTGGGAGCAGGTTGGGGAATTCCCAGCACTCCATTTGGTGGGTCTCAGAACTTTGCCATGTGTCCTTCTCGTCCTCAGTTTAATGGGATGAAGCACCTCACAGCAGTCTAATCAAGAGAGAGAAATTGTATGGGAATAACCTTTTTAATATGCATTACATACAATCTCAGACAGTGGGAGCAGGTTGGGGAATTCCCAGCACTCCATTTGGTGGGTCTCAGAACTTTGCCATGTGTCCTTCTCGTCCTCAGTTTAATGGGATGAAGCACCTCACAGCAGTCTAATCAAGAGAGAGAAATTGTATGGGAAGGCCATGGGTCCAGCTGTGATGGTGATAGCTCAGGACAGGCCATCCTAATCCCACTGATCAGAATTTTGGTATCTGCATTTTAACCACTCTTGTGGAATTTCTGAGTACTAGTGAGAAGCGTAACTGTGGACAGGTGGTTACATGTGTGTAAGGGATCCTGAGCTGTGTGTCTTGCTTCCTCTGGTGTCTCTGTGTGACTTATCATGGTCACTTCTACCTAGCTCCCTGCTGGCCACTGCCTACCTTCCACTCAAGCTATTTCATCTGTTGGAGCTCCTGCTCTAACCAGTCTTGGTCTGGAGATGGCATGAGGGACTTCCTG
>NW_006159533.1:44502-55077 GCF_000334495.1 Tupaia belangeri chinensis | reverse complement strand
GGCCTTGGATATCCACTGGATAGCCCCCAATGCTTCAGGATTTGGGGCGTTTGACTCATTGCATGGAAAGACCTTTAACTGTGGAAATAACAGTGTGTGGTACCTGACTGTTGTCTATTCAAAATTTACCAGAAAGTGAGACACTGTGGCCCAGAGGTGAAAGGCTCTTTGTCATCCCATGTTAGAAGGGCTAAGAGACTTCAGGCCAGTCCTGGGTGACCCACAGGGAGCTGGGCCTAAACCAGGCCAGCCTGGAGGTTGTGTGTGCCTCTCCTGCTTTAGGCATCGCTCAGGATCTCTTTGCTAATATTCCAAACACAGTTTTGTCAGAGGGGTGATTCTCATAGTCTACCTCCTTCTCGGCCCAGCCTAATCCACTACACTTTTTAATGTAGGTTCTGAGTGACAGCAGTTTGGGGTCACTGGATTGCAAAAACTGCCTGTGAGTGAGCTTTCCTCCCTTTTGCTGTAAAGAAGTTTGTTTCTTTCACATTATGTGAGGCCTTGACTGTCCATTGGATACTCTGAGAGCTGTGGGATTTTGAGCATTTAATGAGGTGCATGAAAAGACCTGTAGCTGTTTATGGGAATAACTGAGGTCTGTGGTTCCTGACCTTTTTCTATTAGAATTTACCAGAGAGCCAGGCTTTGCACCAACAGAGGTGTAGGGCCTTTTATCAGCTCCATGTTAGAGCTAGGAGACCTCAAACCAGGCCTGAGGGCAGCCCAGGGGAGCTGGAACCAGGCCAGCGTGGATGATATGTGTCCCTCCCCTCTGCTCTAGGTATTTCATTGCCAGACAGAGCCATGTTTCATGCTGATGTCCCAACACAGATGTCTGAGTCTGGCAGTTCTCACAGGCTACCACCTCCTCAGTCAAGCATGATTATCTTCACTCTCAAACCCGGGTACTTGGTGATGGCGTTTTTGGGTCATGGGATTGCAAGAACTGCCTGTGAGTGAGCTTTCTTCCCTTTTGTGGTACTAAAATCAGTTTTGTTCACATAGGGTCTAAAGCAGGATTAGCAGTTGCTTAGGATTTCAAGGAGAGATATAAAGTAACTGTGAACATGTATGGCATATTTTCGGGTCAACCAGGCCTGGGACCCAAATGGTAGTCAATGTGTGCCTTCTAGCGCCCTGTTGTGCCACAGAGACTGGGCCAGGTTTTAGATTTAAATTAGTGTGGTAGCATCCTCCACCACCATCAACCTATTTATCTATTTTTCTTTATAATCAAGATATAATTTAACACACTGAAATAAACAGATGCCAATTGTACATACTATTCAACAAATTTTGACAGATGCAAAATGTGTGCTTAGGCATAGTTCCATCAACCTAGAGGTATTTCCTGCCCTTTGCTAGCAATCTCCCACCCTATCTGCAACAAAGTAAGAGTAGTGAGGAAAAAACCAATCCTATTTCTCCTGTTGTCTCAACAATCCACACAGAACTTCCAGGATCACACAGGTGCCCCCAACCCCATGTATATACAAGCAAGCAATCCATTTTGCACCAAAACACAATGACTGTCCTCTGATTTATTTCAGCTCTGATACTGACTATTGGATATTGTGTGAGATTTCACAGGTTGAGAGCTCAGTTCTCAACACTGACACTGCCCCCTTGCCCTCTGTTTCAGTGACCTGGTGCTTAAGGTAGCCAGATCACATCTGGCTGACCATGCGGTTCAAATATGAGCCCAGGTTATTTAAACATGCATTCTCTAAATCTTAAAAGGGTAGAGAAATGAAGAAGGAATTTTAGTATGACCATGCCTCGTTGGGGTGGATAATTTCTTCTTGTGCCTCTGCCTGTTTCTCTTTGTCTGCCTCCTTGTCTCTATGTACTCTCTGGTGAGTACATAGCCCTCTGACAAATTATGAAAGACTATCTAGGCATATGCTTCAGGTGGTCCTTATGTGTGTTTCTGACTCATCAGCTATAAATTAGAGTTCCCACATCCTAATCCAGAGGTTGGGTATGATTAATTTACTTCAGTGGCACAAAGAATTTAAAGAAACACTTTTATTTACTGGTTCATTATAAAGGATATTATATAGGATATAGGTGAACACCAGATGAAGGAACGCACAGGGTGTCTACCTGGAAAGGATGGTTGCTTCAGAGTGAGTAAAGTAGAAAATTTATTTCATCTCGAGTTAGGGCCCTCATCCATGTGCAATTAATAATGTGTGCTTAGTTCTAATTTCCCCTAATAATATGTGCTTAGGTTTTACTGAATCAGCCTGGATGACCCAAGAGTATCCCCCCTTCATGAGATCCATATTTGAATCACCCTTGCAAAGTCTTTTCTGACATGTAAGGTGATTAGGAATTGGTCAACTTATTCTCTTTATCACTATAGCTTATGTGATCAATAGACAGATCAAGATCTGGTCCTATCAGTATTTCACTTATAAATCTAGAGGTAAATGTCCCACAGTCATTAAAATCGTTCCTGATCATAGCCTCATGAAAATGAGCCAGGGTGGAGTAGGTAGGGCTGAAGGACTATTTTTTTTTATTAGAAGCTTTGTGATACTTTAAGCCATGTGCATCTAATGATGTTACTCTGAGTAGAATCATCACGGCCCCAACCCACACTTAGTAAGTCACATGGAAGTAGATCTCTAGAACTTGCACAGCATGGTGGCAGTGGTTCACAATACTGTGTTGTATACTAGAAATTCACTGAGAAGGTAGATATTTTGTGTGTTTTCACCACAAAAAAAGGTAATTATATGAGGTCATAGATATGTTGATTAGCTTAATTATGGCCATCATTTTAATGTGCCACATATATTAATGAAGATGTACACCTTAAATATATGTTCTTTTGTGGTCATCAGATGGAACAGTGGTTAAGGTGCTTTACTCCCTCATGGCTGACCATGGTTTAAGTCCCAGATCCTGAGACTGGAAACTCATGTCCAGAGCATATGCACATCCATGTTCAAATCCCAAAAGAAGAATGGAGGAAAAGGAATGACATGCCCATATACCCTGGGCTTGATTTCTCACTTGGTGTCTCTCTGGCAAGTACATACACCATATAGCAAAAATACCTAAACTATGTATATTTTATTTGTCAATTGTACTTCAATAAAGATGACAAAAAGTATCTTTAAAAATTTGGGGCTAGTAGGTTACATGATTGGTAAAGCACTATCTTCCCATATGGTCAACTGTGGTTTCAGTCTCAGAACCAGCAGCTTGAAAATCATGTTCTCTGTGTGTGTGTGTCTTTCTGTGTTCTTTGCCCAAAATTACAAGAGGAGAATGGAGGAGAAGGGATTTTGGTGTGACTGAGCAGTGGCTCCCAAGAGGTCTGTGCTCTCTCTCTCTCTCAATCATGAAACAAAAAGATACACTTTAAAAATATTTTTATTGATCTGGGGACCAACAGTTAGCATAATGGCTGTCGCTGGACTCCCATGCAGTCGACCACAATTCGGGTCTTGGACCTGGTGGCTTAAACTCACGCTGAGCATGTATGCATGCATGCCCAAGATCCCAAGAGGAGAATGGAGGAGAAAGAATTGTGGCTTGGCCATCCCCCTTCTCCCACCCTGGGGATGATTTTTCACTTTCTGTCTCTCTGTCTCTCTGTCTTTCTGGCGAGTAACAAAAATCTCTCAAAAAAAAAAATTAGTCTGAAAACAAAAGGAAAGCATGTCAGGAAAATCATAGTACTTCCATGTAAGAGAGAGAAAGAGAAGGGGGGAATGCTCAACAAGATCTTCATGCTACAATTTATCCTCAGGCTCAGCCTGGATCACTAGCACACATGGCCCTGCATTCTCAAGAATGTCCCAGGATGCGCAACCAAGACTGCTCCTATGTGGGTTCAGTTGTGCTACTGTTGTGTTACCACCTGATCCCTAAGTTTGTTCTGGATTCCATGTTATTGTTATGCCTTTCTCGACTACGTGGGAGTCCAGCGACATAGCCATTACGCTAACTGCTGGTTCCCGTGGGTGCAATATATTTTTATAATAGTCTTTCTCTAAAGTTAGCAAGATCTATATTGATGCTCACTTTTTTGTTGCTAATATTGGTTAATTTTGCTTTATCTCTCTTTTTTCCCCTAGATACATGAGTGCTTAATCAGTTTTATCAGTTATCTCAAAGAATCATCTTTGGATTAATTGTTCTGTTATATTTTATGTTTAGTATTTTACTTTATTAATTTTTTCTGTTTTCTTCTTCTTCCTCTCCTCCTCCTCTTCAGATGGTTTCTAATCAAAATATGACTCTGTCTGGAAACTTTTTTGTGGGTGCAATATATTTTTATAATAGTCTTTCTCTAAAGTTAGCAAGATCTATATTGATGCTCACTTTTTTGTTGCTAATATTGGTTAATTTTGCTTTATCTCTCTTTTTTCCCCTAGATACATGAGTGCTTAATCAGTTTTATCAGTTATCTCAAAGAATCATCTTTGGATTAATTGTTCTGTTATATTTTATGTTTAATATTTTACTTTATTAATTTATTCTGTTTTCTTCTTCTCCTCCTCCTACTCTTCAGATGATCTGTTTTCTTCTTCTTCCTCTCCTCCTCCTCCCCTTCAGATGGTTTCTAATCAAAATATCATGACTCTATCTGGAAACTTTTTTTACTTGGTGGTAGGAGTTCGCTCAGTTCTTGCACAGGAAGAATGGGCCAGGAAGGTATGTCCAGGAGTTGGTTTCAGTCAGTGATAGATTTTGTATTAGGTGTAGAAACATCCCAAATTCTTCACCTCTTGTTGGGACAAGCCTGAGTTAGATTCTGCAGTTTTCCTGAGGACCCATGTGTGACTGTGATTCAGGTGTCCACAAAAATAACCTGCTCATTAATGAAACAAGTCCTTCCTTGAAAGGCATCCTTCAAGAAATTTCACACATCTCTCATGGAAGTGCAAATTGGTCTTTAAAGAACTACTTTAAAGATCAATTTGGCAATAGCTGTTGTGAAAAAGTATACCCAGACCCAGCAATATCTCTTCTGAGATTTTTTACTAAGATAGTTACAAAACCAATTTTGAACAAATACATATTTGGATATTTTGGAAGCTTTATTTGTAACACCCATTTAAAAATGTATTGATTTACTTATTGAGAGAAAGACAGATACTCTTGACAGGGCTTCCCCACACTACAATCCTCTCCTTAGCCTTCCAGCTAGCCATGAACATGGATGTACCTAGCATATTCAGGTGGACCTAAGATCTAAACCCAGGACCTCCCATATGGCTCCAGTGTCACACAATAGTGCCCTGTCTCCTGCTCCAGCAAGACTGAGTCAAGACTGGAGATTCCTAAATGTCAATTAATAAATGTTGGTAAAGTATATTGACTAAAAAAATTATATAGCCATCAAAAATGTTAGATATTGGGGTCAGTAGAGTGTGTGGTGAGTAAGGTGTTGACTCCCACAGAGAACTGCAATTCAAGTCCTGGACCTGGTGGCTTTCTTTCTCATTTTCTCTCTCTCGTTCTCTTTCTCCCTCTCTCTGGTGAATGCATGTGACCTATAGCTAATTTAATAATAATGATAATAATAATAATTGAAATGAAATAAGTTTTTTTTTGAGAGATTTTCACTGTAGGGCGCGTGTGCTCGCCAGCCAGACAGAGAGAGACATAGAGACAGAAAGCGAGAAATAACCCCCCAGGGGGGATGGTCACGACTCCCACAGAGAACTGCAATTCAAGTCCTGGACCTGGTGGCTTTCTTTCTCATTTTCTCTCTCTCGCTCTCTTTCTCCCTCTCTCTGGTGAATGCATGTGACCTATAGCTAATTTAATAATAATGATAATAATAATAATTGAAATGAATTAAGTTTTTAAAGATAGGTATTATTTCTTTTCTGTATAGGGGTGGCCAAGAGGTGGCACATGATTAAGGTGATGAACTCTCACATGCAGCCACAGCTTGGGTCTTGGACATGGTGTCTTGAAAATCATGCCAGGCACATGTGCATGTGGGTCCACAATCCCAAGAGGAGAATGAAGAAGAAGGGAATGTGGTTTGGCCATTCTCTCTGGGGGATGATTTCTCACTTTCTCTCTCACTGTCTCTCTTTGTATTTCTCCAGCAAGTGCACACACCTTATGACAGAAACATCAGAAAGAGTTTTAAAAGTAGGGTCCAGCAGATGGCATAACAATTATATCGCTGGACTCCCACATGGCCAACCATGGCTCAAATCCTGGATCAGGTGGCTTAAAATTCATGCTGGATGCATGTGTGTGCATGCCCAAGATCCCACTGAGAAAATAGAGGAGAAGGGATTGTGGCATGGTCATTCCCCCTTGAGGGTGATTTCTCACTTTCCCTCTTGCTATCTCTGACTCTCTCCAGCAAGTGTATGCACCCTAAGGCAAAAGCCTTAAAGGGACAAAGAAATGTGGTATTATCTGTTCAAGATAGTTTATAGTTTAATCAACTGGACTAGGGAGAAATGTTCACATATTGAAATACTCACTTTGTTAGCTAAAAAAGGTAATTGAATGTATAAAAAAAATGTAGTGGCAAAATCCTCTATAAAAAAAAAAAACACAAGATTTTACATACTTCTCTCTCCAAAATATAATGTTGCAAGAAAAATTGAGTAAGAAACACATATTACTCATAATTTGGTACCATTTCTATTTTTTTTTTTTAAGAGAGGTTTTTGTTATTTGGTGTATGCACTCACTGGAGAAACAGAGACAAAGAAAGCAAGAAATTACCCCTTAGAGGGGTGGCCATGTTGTAATACCTTCTCCACTCTTCTCTTGGGATTTTGGGCAAGCACACACATGCACTCAACTGCATTTTTAGCAACCAGGTCCAGGACTGCAGGTCCCAGGCATTACTATTTCTTGAGGACTCAAATAGAGGTGATAGTGGTAACCTAAGGTGTGAAAATCTGATGGATAACATGTGGAAGACTTTTGATTATTATGAATCTTATTTTTTCCCCCTAGGGGACACATGTGCTTGCCAGAGAGACACAAAGGAAAAGGCAGAAGAGAAGCACTCCCTATGGGGAATGGCCAGGCAGTAATCCATTCTCTTTCATTTCTCACTCTCGGGGATTTTGAGTGTACACACATGCTAATATGTTTCTCAAGTTGCTAGGTCCAGGACTCAAACTGCATGGTAAGCCAAGTGAGATCAAGCTGTGTTAACCACCAGACCACAGTGGCTGCCATTATCTTTTTAATTCCATTACGTAAGTACACTATATATTCAAAAGTCATTATGTTTCATTAAATATAAATTATTTTAATGTAGAAATTTGATTTATCTAAAATTCAATGATCACCAAGTGTATTTTTTTCCTCCTTTTGTATATAGGTAGATAATAAATGTGTTTATAGAAATAGATGTCTAGGGGTCAGCAGGTGGCATGGGATCCTACATGGTCAATCACTGTTTGAGTCCTATACCAAGTGATTTGAAATTCATTAAAGGTGAGTGTATGTGTCCATGCCCAAAATCCTGAGCAGAAAATAGAGGATAAGGGATTGTGGTATGGCTATTCCTCCTGTGGGGTGACTTCTCACTTTCCCTCTGTCATTCCAATGAACAGACACACCCTATAGCAAAAACCCCTCAAAATAAAAAAAAAAAAAGAAGAAAGAAAAGAGAAACAAGAAATAGATGTCAATATGTCAGATAACATAAAGATAACTCATGCCTACTTATATATTTCTATTTTATGTATTTAGATAATTAAATATTTGGTATAGATACTATGGAATGTATATGTATTATAAATAATTGTAAGTTATACTTAACTTTGAAAGCCAGATTATATGGCCTACAAAAATAAACTATTATTGAGATTCATTCTCATTCTTTAATTGTGTAATTTTAGAATGATAATTATTGCCTTTGAATCATAATGTGGTATATCATTTTTATTATTTATCTAATTTTTTATCTTATTTTATTTCAAGTTCTTATATACATTCAGTCATGTCATTCAGTTTGCAAAGTGACTATTCCAACATATTAACATTTCCCTCCAGTCCAGTTGATAATACTGTAAAGCTATCTTCAACAGATAATACCCCATTTATTTGTCCCATTAATGCTTTGCCTCTCCATTTTTCTCATTAATGTCCTCCCTGAAACTCTATTCCTTCACCCACATTCTTCCCACACTATATCTGGTATTCACAACCATTTATTGTGTTTCTGTATACTTTAGTCAATCAGTTTTGGTCATAGACTGCAGAAACTCAGTATATATTAAGTGGGGACATAGAATGTCTCTCCTTCATAGCCTGGCTTGCTTCACTCAGCAGTAAATCTTCCATATTTATCCACTTTCTGTCAAAAGCCAGAGTCTTGTTATTTTTTTTATGACTGAATAGTATTCTATAGAGTATATATGCCACAGTTTTTCAGTCCATTCATCTGTTTCTGGGCACTTGGGTTGGTTCCATGTCTTAGTAAGTGTGAATAATGCTGCAATAAATATTGATGTGCAAGTACTTTTCCAATTAAGAATTCTTCTCTCCTTTGTGTTGATAGCATGGAGTGGAATTGTTGGGTCATCTGGAAGTTCTATTTGTAGATTTTTGAGGAGTCTCCAAGTTGTTCTCCACAGTGGCTGGACCAATTTACATTCCCACCAGCAGTGTAAGAGAGCTCCCCTTTCACCACACCCCTGCCAGCAATTATAATTTATTTTTTAAATCTTAATCATTCTTACTAGGGTTAAGTGGTATCTCATTGTTGTTTTATTCTGCATTTTCCTTACAATGAGGGATGTTGAGCATTTTTTCATATGCCTTTTTGCTATTTCTATGTCATCCTTAGAGAGTGGTTTTTTTCAACTCATTTTCCCATCTTTTAATAGGGTGGATCATCTTTTTTAAGAACAGCTATTGGAGTTCCTTGTGTATTCTGGTTATCAGTCCCTTATCTGATGCATAGTTTACAAAAGTATTTTCCTATTCTACAGGGCTCTGGATTCACACTAATTACTATGTCTTTTGTCATGCAAAAACTTCTTGATCTGATGTAATCCATCTTGTCTATTTGGGAGATTATTGACTGTGCTTTGGGGGTCTTATTTAACAAGTCTTTGCCTACCCCAATATCTCTCAGAGTTTCCCCAGTGTTCTCCTGCAGTAGTTTCATAGTTTGAGGTCTTAGGTTCAGATCTTTGATCCACCTTGAGTTGATTTTTGTCAATGGTGACAGGTAGGGGTTCAGATTCATCTTTCCACAGGTGGATATACAGTTTTTCCAGCACCATTTGCTGAAGAGGTTTTCCTTTTCCCAGTGGATTGACTGGTACCTTTGTCAAAAATCAGTTGACTCTATGTCTGGGAGTTTATTTCTGGGGACTCTATTCTGTTCCATTGGTCCACCTATCTGTTTTTGTGGAGTGCCATGTTGTTTTAATTATCACAGCTTTGTAGTATATTTTTCGGTCAGGGAGAGAGATGCTGCCCACTCCACTCTTCTTGTGCAGGATTGCTTTGGAAGTATGAGATCTTTTATGATTCCAGACAAATTGTATGATTGTATTTTCTAGATCTTTGAAGAATGCATTTGGTACTTTGATTGGGATTACATTAAGTGTGTAGATTAATTTGAGTAGAATTGCTGTTTTGATTATATTAATTCTTCCAACCCAGGAACATGGGATGTCTTTCCACATTTTTGTGTCATGTTCAAAATTTTTTTTAAGTTTCTCATAGTTTTCCTTTGTTTAGATTTATCCCTAGGTATCTTATAGGATTTTTGGCTATGGTAAATGGAATTAATTTTTTCAGTTCTTTTTTTTTTTTTGGAGAGGTTTTTGCTATAGGGCACGTGCGCTCGCCAGATAGACAGAGATAGACAGAGAGACAGGAAGTGAGAAATCACCCACCGGGGGGATGACCACGCCGCAATCCCTTCTCCTCTCAGGATCTTGGGCATGCACGCACACCAGGTCCAGGACGTGAACTGCAGTCGACTACATGGGAGTCCAGCGACATAGCCATTACGCTAATTGCTGGTCCCAATTTTTTCAGTTCTATCTCAGTCTGCCTGCTATACATATATAGAAATGCTGTAGGTTTCTGTATGTTGATTTTGTATCCTGCAACTTTATTATATTCATGTATTACCTCCAGGAATTTTTTCATGTAAACCATTGGGTCTGTGTATACAATCATGATGTCATCTGCAAATAAAGAGAGTTTCAGCTCTTATTTTCTTATTTTAATGTCTTTTTAAATTTTTTTTTTAATTTGAATTTATTTATACTCATTCACTATACATCATTACAACATACAAAATGGGATTTTCCATCTAGAATACACTGAATATTGCCTCAATCAAGTAAATCAACATCTGTACTATCATCAACAAATAATTTTCCATTTCTTGTTTCCTGTATATTTTGCTTTTTTTCCATCCTTGATTCCCTATTTCTCACCCTCTGCCGTGTCCCACCCTCCTCTCACACTGTCTCTGGTATCTATGGTTGCTTTCTATGCCTCTTCTCCCCATTTTATTGATTCACTAACAAACTAAATTAATCTAAATATTTTCAATAGCAAGTGCAGCTGATATATATATATATATATATA
>NW_006159533.1:35740-44231 GCF_000334495.1 Tupaia belangeri chinensis | reverse complement strand
ACAATTTCTTAAATAATCTAACTACTTTCAATATCAAGTTTAGCTGGTAATTTCAAAAAAAGCAATTCTGAAATGGTAAGGAAATTTGCTTAAAACTTAAAGCCTGGAAACAGGTTAGTATTCTGATCAAAAAGTAGGTACATGAACCTATCAACAGCTCAAGACAGGACAAAAACTCCTAATACTGGACAACAAAGCCTAGAAGAAAAGCAGCAATATTTTAGTCAAAAATTCACAGAATGCTATTTCACCAGTTCAGTCTCATGTACTTAATCTTTAATCTGTCTTCTGTTGTGGTTCAATCTTCCCAATTGAATTCTGGAATATAATATTCAACTCTAGACTTGTCCCTCAATTAAGGTGGCCATTTTCTTAGTTCTTGAACTCTTATTTCTGTGTGTCTGTATTTAATTTTCCTGATATAGCACTCCCTTGAGAACTTCATGGAGTTCTGGTTTGGTGCTGGTAAATTCTTTCAGGTTTTCTTTATCTGAGAATGTTCTTGTCTTTTCTTCCTATATGAATGAGTACAGTATTCTTGGTTGAAATTGCTTTTCCCTTAACACTTTGAATATATTTTCTCATTCTTTCCTCGCTCACATTGTTTCCAATGAGAGGTCTGCTGTTAGCCTGATGGGATAACCTTTGTAGGTAACTTGCCATTTCTCTCTTACCAATCTTAGTATGTTGTCTTTGTCTGTGGTTTTGGTTAGTCTGGTTATAAAGTGTCTTGGAGAAGATCTTCTTGGGTTGATTCTATTTGGGGTACTTTATATTTCTTGAGACTGATCTTTGAGTGCCTGTCTAGGTTTGGAAAGTTTTCTTGCAGTAAATTTCATGTAATAGATTATCAATGCCCTTATGAGTCTCTTCGCCTTCTGGGATGCCAATTATACAGATTTTGGGTGTTTGATGGTATCCAGTACTTCTCATATATTACTCTAACTTTGGGGGTAATTTTCTCAGTCTTCATCATGGATTTTTCTAGACCAGCAATTTTCCCTTCTACATCTGAGGACAGGCCTTCAGAAGAAGACACCTTAATGGCTAATGAGAATTAGTGATTTCTCACAGCATGCCCACACCATGCGGTTTTCTACTTTTTCCTTTTTTGTTTTAAAAAAAATTAATTTTTTCAATTTTTTCTTCTCTTTTTCTCTGTTTCTTGGTTCCTTTTGTTGCTGTTGTTTCTCTCAGTGTGTTTCCTTTTCTGCATGCTCCTGGATGCTCAGATTGAACAAGAAGTATGGAAAAGTAAAAAACAACAAACAAACAAACAAACAAACAAACAAAACAAAACACCTGTCCTGAGAGGGAAAAGAGTAACTCTTCTTCATCCACAGATAGCTCAATGGAAATCATGGAAATGTCTCATAAAAAATTTAGAACATTCACAGTGGCAAAGTTAACTGAAATAGAAGAGAGACAATGAACTGCAGAAGAAAAAGGAGAAAGGAGCTGACGAATTCCAGAAGATGAGGAAATTCTTGCAAGATCTAAGAGAGGAATTACACACTTTAAAAAAGAATCAAATGGAACTGTTAGAGATAAAGGCTATAATACAGGAAGTCAAAATCTCCCTTGAAAGTATTAAAAGGAGACTAGATCATGCATAAAATAGAATCTCAGACGTAGTGATTTTTTTTTGTATTTTTCTTTAATTATTTTCAACATTTTTGGCAATGTTACCATTTTTGACTCTTAGTTTCTTGAAATTAGACCTTGAACCTCTTTATTCAGGCTTTGAGTACAGTTATTCTATATCACTTATAATTAGCTGAGAATTCCAAAAAGTTTTCATTATGCTATATTATAAGGAGCATTGCATATAGCATAATGCTATATTATAAGGAACCTTACTACATAAGGATATGGTCTGAGGAATGGTTTAATTTATGCCTTTAACTAACAGTGCAGGGTTGGAGTATTTGTTGAGTTGTTGGAAAATTCAAGATGCATTTTTACATAGGAAAAAGTACATCATGACTCTTTTGACAACCCAATACATTAACTCCCAGTGTATAAATATCCAGAATTTTCTGTATGAAGACCACATTCTCTAAAAGTAGGCTTAGAACCACATGTGAATGCCATTTTGTTTCATCACACAAATGAGATAATCCAGAAACATGATTTGTAAATTGCAGTTATAATTAACCAATATAAATGGATAAAATTATGTAAGGTATTGATTTTCATTGATTCATTAAATTGGAGGCTGGTACTGAGCTGGACACCAGTCCAATAAAATAAAGTAGGAGTTTAAATGTTGCTGCAGATACATGAGGAAAGCAATCAATCAAATTGCAACCTTAATATCACTGGTGTGAGCAATATATGTCCTAAGGTTACTGTGATTTTGTGGCATTTGTTTATGTGAAGAGAACAGTATTTAAGCCCTGGCTATTCCATGTGCCTACACTAAGAACAAAAAATAACTTAATTTTTTGTTATTTTTGTTTGTTTCTTTGTTTTCTATAGGCCCTGCATACTTGCTGGAAAGAGACAGAGAGGGAATGTGAGAAATCAACCCCCGGGGGGGTAAGTCACATTGTAATCCCTTCTTCCCTATTCTCCTCTTGAGCATACACACATACACACCTAGTATGATTTTCAAGATGCTGGATCCAGGATGCAATGGCCATTCTAGACAACCTCCTTAGCCTCCATGTGACCTGTTGGCCCCAGGAAAGTAGACTCTGTATAGTTACTTCTTTCTTTGTAAAATGTGTGCATTATTAGGAAACATTATATGTGTTTGCTAATTGCTAACTAAATGAATTCTTGTTTAGTTAATAATTAAGTGCTGAGAAAGGTTATTATGCTCTACCCTCCTGTATATACCCAAGCCACAGACACTGAAAATTAGTCTGGCAAATGGTATAGCTAACTGATTCAAAGGGAACAAAAAGAGCTTTAGAGAGGCTACTTGTTACACGTGTATAGCTTCAAGTCAGAGGTGTTGATGGCTTAGCATAAAGTGGGATGATTGGTGGAGATTCAATGAAATGGGCCTTTTAGTGTGAATGTTGACATTTTAAAATAAATTTTTATTTGAGAAAAATTTAATACTTACAAAATAGAGTTGAAAACTGTTTAGAATTCTTTGATACTCTTATACCCATCTTACATAATTAGCATGATAATTTTGTCTAAAAATCTCCTGTATAGCAAAAGAAATAATCAATAGAGCAAAAAGATAGCCTACATAAAGTAAGATATTTGTAAACTATGTATCTAATAGGGGGTTAATATCCAACATCTATGTTAAACTCATAAAACTCAAAAGTAAAAATAATAGCCTAGAGCCAGCAGGTGACGTATCATACATGACCGACTGACTGCCTGATTTTGCACACATGCCTCAAATCCTGAGAGAAAAATGGAGGAGAAAGGACTATGGTGTGGCCATCTCCCTTGGGGAGTGCTTTCTCACTTTCTCCTTCTCTATCTCTCACACATGCTTGAAACTAAATAACAAGCATACAACAACAACAAAAAACCCATAATCTAGTGACTCACTTAAAATAAACAGTATGTTAAGGTATCAAATAGATATTACTCCAAAGAAAACAAATAAATGGCTGACTAGTATATAGAAAATGTTCTATATAACTAATCAGCAAGGAGAAATAAGTCAACACACAATGGGATATCACCTCACATCTGTCAGGATAGCTATTGTAAACTAAATAAATTTGGCAAAGATGTGGAGCAGTTGGACCTCTCATACATTGCTGAAGGGAGTGCAAAATGGTGCAGCTGCAATAAAAGACTATGAAGATTACTCAAAATGTTAAAAACAGAATTAGCATTTGATGTAGCTATCTCTCTTCTGGGGATGAGGAAAAGTCTTTAACAGTCTGAGGAAAACAAAATTAAAGTATAAGTTTGATGTGATAGAAAAAGTTTTGAAATCCAGGCAGTTTTTTTCATAATAAGGATTTTTGAAGAACTTTTTGAAGGCCCATCTTATATAAAAAAAAAAAAAGAAATCGAGGTCTCAAAGATACATTTGTACTCCTATATTCATGGTGCTTCTATTCACAATAGCCAAGAGGTATAATCAACCTAAATGTTCACCAGGAGAACAGATAGATAAATTGTAGTCTATACCTATGACGAAACACTATTAAAACTTAGGAAAGAAGAACATTTTCTAATATATGGCCTGTTGGCTAAGGTGACTGGATCACACATGGCCAACTGCAAGGTTTGATTCCTGGTCCCCTAGAGCTTGAAAAATATGCTGAACCTATGTGCTTGCATGCCCAGAATCCCAAGATAATGGAGAAGGGATTGTGGTGTGACCTTCCCCCATGGGGAGTGCATTCTCACTTTCTCTTACTCTGGTGAGTGCATATACCCTCTGACAAATTATAAAAATAAAGAAAAAGAAAGAAAATAAATAATTATTTCTATACTACTACCATTGAACTCCAGACTTTGTTTGGATTTCACCATTTTTTTCCCAATTAATGCCATTATTTTTGCAGGGTCCAATTCAGCATACATTATATTGATATTAATTAGTCTCGTTCTCCCAGTCTCCTCTGGTTAATGACAGTTTCACTCTTTTCTTGTTTGTTATAACTGACTTAAGGAACACTGACTGGTTATTCTGTAGGATGCTATCACATTTCAGTCTGTCTGAAAATGTCATATTAAACTGTATCGATAGATTTGAAAGGAAACCCATATCCCGTAGTGTATCACAGAAATGTAGTGCCTTTCTCATGATATCCTGTCAGGGGACACATGTTGAACTGCATCACATTACTGGTGATGGTAACTTTCATCCTTGTTTACATTTGTGTTCGTGAAATTTCTCCACTATAAATTTGAAATTAAAATGCAATTAAGTTAGTGCCAGGTACTACTGAATTATTCTTAAATTTTTACCTTATTTTCTTTTTAAAAATAATTATTTACTTAACTTTATTTGTTTTTTGATTATTCTCAATTTGGCTAGAGAGTGAAAGACAGAGCAAGAGTGTAAAAGCAAACCACCAGGTCCGGGACTCAAACCATGGTCAGCCATGTGAGAATCCAGTGCCTTAACCAGCACACCACCTGCTCGGCTCCCTTATTTTCAAACTATACAGCCCATGTATTCTTCAGTAAAATTTATTATTTTAATAGTTCAGTTGAATAAATGGGATATGTTAATTAAGCAGTTAATGGAATAAATTTGGTGATGTAATTTATCCCTGATGATTTAGAAAAATTGCAGCTATCACAATGTCACAAGAAAATGTTTTAACTAATTGTTTTGAGGCCTAACAAGGAATACTTTAATTATAATCATCTAGAGTCTATATCTTCACATTCATGATGGAAGATTTAAGACTTAGAGTTTGTCAGAGTTGAAAATATGGATTCAGATTTCAATTTTTTCTTTGTATTCTGGCATGTCTTACGTTCTGAAAATGAAAAGCTAGTTTGCTAGCACGCTTATTAAAATATACTGCCATTTGTGGTATAAACCTCAAACCTCTTACTGTCTCTAAAGAATGTTTAACTACTGAAAAGAAAAATGCTTACAGTTCATTAATTATAAAAAAATTGTCACAAATTAATAAGGAGCTCCTGACTTTAGGTTAGTTCATTTACCTATCAGCACCTTTCCGTTCAGGTAGAAAACATGAAGATCCAGCTTATATAGATTACTTCAGAAACTAGGTAGTTGCCTTTCTATGGTTACAAACATTTTAATTTTTATTTATAAAACATGAAGTGTTTATCAAAAATAAGTTTTATATTACAGAGACTAGCAGTAATGAGATTACTGAAGAACAATAGAGAAAATTTTCAGAAAATATCTAGGGTGGTTGCTGATTTTGATTTTCCTGTGGCCTAGTTTTGATGTGAGTTTAAGTGGAATTCCAACTCTATGATATTTCTGAACTTCATAATTCTGAAATTGCTAGGGTCTTTTTCTGAGTATCTTTTTGTTATCAGCCCAGTAAGTGTATTAACATAGTAGCAGTAGCAGGCTTTTACTAATATGTTCTAATATTGAAGGGAAAGTAATTTATTAAAATAGTGTGAACAATAATGAATTTTAAAGTGTATCTATCTATATCTCCTTGATACTGGAAAGATATGCACATGATAAAAGTTCCATGTCTAGAATCGTTCATGTAAAAGTAGGAACTCAAGGGGTTTAGTCTGAAGCCTGGCACTTATTCTATAAGTGAGAAGATGGGAAAATCATAGGCGCATTTTGCTGCAGCCCCTGCCAGGGTCTTCATTCATTCTTCTGTGCTCAAATCATTTTGTGTCCTTATTCATTTTATGGCCTTACTGCCTTCACTTCTCTGTCTTCTATAAGTTTGTCTCATCATAAAAGAGGGATTATTTCTTAATAAGACATGTGACTTTCATTACATAATCTTATAATAAGACATATTTTAATGGAACTATTGTTGGTGGCTATATAATATATTCCATATTATATATAAATAATATATTCCATATTATATATAAACACATAATTTTAGATACATATTTTATAATTTTATATATATTTATATCTATATCTGTATATATATATATCTGAAGGGATAATCTAAAGATCTAAAGCATATCTTTTAAAAGAATTAATTAATGGGATCAGCAGTTAGTGTAATGGCTATGTCACTGGACTCCCACGTAGTCAACCGTGGTTCGAGTCCCAGACCTGGTGACTTTAACTCATGCCTGGCACGTGTGCGTGCGTGTCCAAGATCCCAAGAGGAGAATGGAGGAGAAGGGATTGCGGCGTGACCATCCCCTCTGGGGGGTGATTTCTCACTTTCTGTCTGTCTCTGTCTTCCTGGCGAGCGCACACGTCCTTTAGCAAAAACCTCTCCAAAAAAAAAATTAATTAATTTTATTTATTATTATTATCTTTATTTTGCTACAAGGCACATGCACTCACTATACAGAGAGAGAGAAAGAGAGACAGGAAAAGTGAAAAAGCAAGCCGCCAGGTCTGGGACTGAAACAGCAGTTATTCGTGTGGGAGTCCTGTACCTTAACCACCATGGCAGCTCCTGACTCCACCTAAAACATATTAATAAACAATGGTTACTAAAATTTTAATTAACTTCATTGAACAAAATGTAAAAGTTAAACAATTAAAAGGCACATAGAAATACCCAGGAGACAGTCTACATTGATGGAATGTATAACAGAGGCCATGTAACCATGTCATGGATAAGCTTCATTAGCAAACCCTCAAACAGTAGGTGGAAGACAGACCAGATGAATTTTAAAAGTTATTTCAACTCTAAATTCCATTCTCATTTACTTCCATATTACACCAAGATAAGGTGGAAAATGTAAAAACTATTAATACTAACATTTATGTGCCATCATTGCAAAGTCAACCATCTCCTTGATCCTTTATGTAATTTTTAGAATCATAATAGGTATCCTGTGATTCTTTTCTGCTTTTATTATTTCTTTATTTTATAATTTCTTTCATACCCTAAATTCATATTTTAGTTCTATATTAACTAAAATGACTGGGCTTTAAATGATATAAGATAATTTCTACATTGCTGGCTCTCACACACTAGCTTGTATCTAAATCACCAGGAGGCCCATTTCAACCAAAAACTATGGGTCTCTCCTTAAGAGTTTTGATTCAGGGAACCAGCAGTTAGCATAATGGTTATGTCGCTGGACTCCCATGTAGATGAGCGCAGTTCGCGTCCCAGACCCGGTTGTTTAAAACTCATGCCAGGCATGTGTGCATGCGTCCCCAAGATCCCTAGAGGAGAATGTAGAAGAAGGGATTGTGGCATGGCCATCCCCCCTGGGGGGGTGATTTCTTGCTTTCTGTCACGCTTTCTCTGTCTGTCTGGTGAGCACATGTGCCCTATAGCAAAAACCTCTCAAAAATAAAAAAAAAAAAGAGTTTTGATTCAGAAGGTCAATGATGGGGCTGAGGAATTTGCAATCTTTAAAAATTTCCAGGTGATGTTATTGCTGCTGATTTGGAATGGGGCTAAGGAGTTTGCAATCTTTAAAAATTTCAAGGTGATGCTATTGCTGCTAATTTGGCATTCATACTGTGAGAATCACTATTAGAAACAATGAAATCCTCTGTCTTCGGTTTCTTCTTTCTATTCAGCTCTACTTTTCAGAAATAAGTTTTGTCCTTTTGTGTCTTTTATTTTTTATACCAACAGAAATTACGATGTCATTTGGAATGAATCAAAGCAGCATATCCACTCTTATTCTCTTGGGTTTTTAGATTACCCAGAATTCCAGGTTCCACCTTTCCTTCCTCCCTCCTTCCTCCCTCCCTTCCTTCCTTCCTTCTTTCTTTTCTTTTCTTTTCTTTTCTTTTCTTTTCTTTTCTTTTCTTTTCTTTTCTTTTCTTTTCTTTTCTTTTCTTTTCTTTTCTTTTCTTTTCTTTTCTTTTCTTTTCTTTTCTTTTCTTTTCTTTTCTTTTCTTTTCTTTTCTTTTCTTTTCTTTCTTTTTTCTTTTTTCTTTTTT
>NW_006159533.1:14537-35184 GCF_000334495.1 Tupaia belangeri chinensis | reverse complement strand
AGAGAGAAAGAGAGAGAGAGAGAGAGAAGGTGAGAGAGCAAGCCACCAGGTCCAGGTCTTGAACTGTGGTCAGCCATGTGGGAGCACCCAGTGCCTTAACCACCACACCACCTGCTGGTCCCAATCATGTTCTTTTTTATAGTCATCTCTCTTTTGTAGATTTCTGTTATTCTATGGTAGTTGCACCCAAACTGTTGCAGAACTTGGTTGTGGAGGACAAAACCATCTCTTTCTCATATTGCATCATGCAATTTTGTCAGCATTTTTGGAGTGACAGAAACTTTTATATTGACAGCAATGGTCCATGATGGCTTTGTAGCAGTTTATAACATTTTGCTCTGTGTCACAACTCTGTCTCAGGAACTTTGTCCTCTTCTGGTGGCCGGGTCTTATACATAAGGTATAGTATGTTCTCTGACACTCACATATTTTCTTCTCACACTGTCCTATTGTGAGTCTAGCACCATAAATAATGTTATCTGTCATCACTCCATAATTGTTTCTGTCTCCTGCTCAAATCTTTATGTGAGCCAGATGCTATGTCTAATTATTGCTGTATTCAGTGAGGGGAACAGTCTGATAATTATTCTCACATGATATATATTCATTTTTGTCACTGTTATAAAGAGATCTTCTACAAGTGGGCACCAAAAATCTCCACCTGCACTTCTCGCCTGACTGCCATCACCATATTCCACAGAATCATCCTTCTCCTTTAGTGTGCTTCTAGTCATAAAACTTCTTGGCTCATAGTTAAAGTCACTTCTCTGTTATTCACAGTGGTGATTCTGTCTCTCTGTCTGTCTCTGTCTGTCTGGCAAGTGCACATGCTCTATAGTGAAAACCCTCTCAAAAAATAAAAAACTTAGTTGGTGTTATGGTTTCAAGTTTTCTCCAAAAGTTCATAATTTTTTTTTATTTAAATGACCCTCAGAAATTCATATGTTGGAAATTGATAGTATTGTAAAAATAAGAAACGAAAACTCAAATTCCTTCATGGAGCCTTTGGGCATGTAAAGTAATTAGGATGGGGCTCTCATGACCGAGTTCTGACATAGTCAAAGGAGAGAAACTGAGGCAGGCAGAGGCCACATGGATATAGACCCCATGCTCTGCTCTGCTCCATTTCCTCCTTTCCGACATAATGTTAGGCTTTTATGCTTTCCAGTCACCAGAACAGTGAGTCGTTATGGCTTAAACTCACACAGGGTGTGTGTGCATGTGACCCCAAGATCCCAAGAGGAGAATGGAGGAGAAGGTATTGTGACTTGGCCATTCTCCCCAGGGGGTGATTTCTCACTTTCTGTCTTTCTGTCTCTCTGTCTTTCTGGTGAGTACATGCACCCTATGGCAAATACCTCTCAAAAAAATAATTTTATTCATCATCATCATTATTGTTAAATTGACCAGAGAGAAACAGAGAGGAAGAAGAAGGAAAACTGAGAAAGTAAGTCACCAGGTCTGATATTCAAACCATGGTCAGCCATATGGGAGTCAAATGCTTCAACAACTATACTACCTGCCAACCCCGGTCTGTCAGTTTCTTAAAAAACAACAACAACAAAATTGGTTGAGATTTTGTATAGGGTTTTATTAAGTCTATTGATCAAATTAGAAAGTCTTAATATCCTAACACTATTGAGACTTTCAATCAATACATTTAAGATTATTATATATGATGATATGATTAATTGACTTCCTCACCATTTTGAGATGACTTCTTTATCTTAAAAATATTTATTATCCTACAGTTCACTTAGTTTTTATTAAAATAATCACTCTAGATTTTTTTGATTATTACTCTATGCATTTTTTATCCTTTAATATTTATTTCTCTTTGTTTTTGTTTGTTTGTTTGTTTGTTTGCTTGTTTGCTTGGTTGCTTGCTTGTTTTGACAAAGAACATATGTGTTTGCTAGAGTGAGAGAGAAGGAAAGTAAGAAATCACCCTCTATGGGTATGGCCACACCCAGTCCCTTCTCTTCCTTTTTTCCCCTGGGATTTTAGACACACAAGCACACATACTCAGTATGATTTTCAAACCACCTGATCTGAGACTCAAACTATGGTGAGTCATGTGGGAATCCAGTACCTTAACCACCAGATCATCTGCTGGTCCTTGACATTTATCTCTTTAAAATTATAGAAATGGGACAAGCAGTTGGATTAATGGCTATGTTACTGGACTCCCATGTAGTCAACCACATTTCGAGTCCTGTACCCGGTGGCTTAAACTCACTCTGGGTGCCTGTGTGTGCATGCCCAAAATCCCTAGAAAAGAATGGAGGAGAAGGGATTGCAGTGTGGCCATCACCCCTGGGAGGTGATTTCTAACTTTCTGTCTCTCCATCTCTCTCAGTCTTTCTGGTGAGTGCATGTACCCTATAGCAAACTCCTTTCAAGAAAAATTAAAGAAATATTTCCAGATAGCACCAATGGTTATTTTGTTGTTGTTCTTTTTTTGCTTTCATGGTCTTCATTGTTAAATTTTAATATCTAGAGTACATTTGTTTAATATTATTACTGATATAGTGAAACTAAGCCTAACATCTTGGTGCTTTATCGTTATTTGTCTTATCTATCCTTTTCTATTTCAATCACTTTTTTCTGTCTTCTTTTAGAATAAAATTATTTTTTATTATTTCATATATACGTTTTGTCTTTTTTTGATTTATTTACTTTATACTTATTTAATAGCTGTTAATGAGTTTTCCAAAAGTATATACAATAATCTTATTTAACATATCATCAATCTTGTATAGACCATAACATAGTGAAATTACAAATCTTATCTTATTCATTATATTATTGTCAAAAACTTTTTTTTTTTTTGCTACAGGGCACATGCACTTGCTAGAAAGAGAGGTGAACAGAGAGAGAGAGGGAGCGAGAAAGTGAGAACTCAACCCCCAGGGGCGATGGCCATGCCACAATCTGTTTTTCTTTGTTCTCCTCCTGAGATTTTGGGCACACATGCACACCCACCTGGTGTGATTTTTTCAAGCCACTGGAACCAGGATCCAAATTGCACAGCTAGCCATGTGGGCTCTAGTGCCTTAAACTCCACACCACCAGGCCAGCAGGTGCCATTGTGGTTAAGGCATTGAACTCCCACATGGCTATCTGTGATATGATTCTTAGAAATGGCAGCTAAAAAGTCACTCTGGATACATGTGCATGCATGACCAAAATCTGAGAAGAGTGGAGGAAAAGGGATTGTAGCGTAGCCATCCCCCCTGCATGGTTAGTTATCATTTTACCTCTCTCTGTCTCTCTGGTGAGTGCATGCACCCAATATGAAAAACCAAAAAACGAAAACAAAACAAAATAAAACTCAACACCACCCTCTGGTCCCAAACACTTTTATAATCTATAAATGCCATTTTATACATATTGCTTTTAAAAGTGTGTTAACTTTTAGAGTAATTGAAAACAAAAAAAAATTAATTTGAAATTTATAACATTGACAATGTCCCAAGGGAAAAAGGCCCTCCCACTCCTCTTAAGCTATCTATTTTTCTCACATGTCTAGATTCTCCCATACAAGCATGTCCACAAAAGCTTTCATGCTTAAAATACTACATAAAATAACCTTCAGCCTGTGTGTGTAGCTGCATTTGCATACCACCCTCAATCTATTTTGGATAAGAGATTTGAATTTGTATTATACTCTGTATCTCTTTTTAAAATTTTTATTTAATTTTTTATTTTTATCATTTTTTAATTTGACCAGAGAGACAGAGAGAAAGGAAAAGTGAGAAAGAAAGCTAGCAAGTCCAGGACTCGTACCACAGTCAGCCATGTGAGAATTCAGTGCCTTAGCCACCATGCCACCTGCCGGTCCCATATACCATGTATTTTTTTAAATTTTGCTATAGGGTATGTGTGCTCACCAGAGAGAAAGAGAGACAGAAAGTGATAAATTACTCCCTCCCCAGGGGGATAGCCTTGCTGCAATTCCTTCTCCTTTGTTCTGCTCCCAGGATCTTGGGTATGCACACGCTTTTGCCTGACATGAGTTTGAAGTCACCAGGTACAGGACTCAAACCATGGTTGCTATGTGGGAGTTTAGCAATATAACCATTACACTATCTGCTGGTCCCACCATGTATCCTCTAATAACAAAATATTCATATATTGTGATTTAAAAAACAATAGTCTACATACCTACTTTTATATATATTTTAAATAACAATTGAACACTTTAAAAATTATTTCACTGATTGCCTAAATAGATCAGATGTCAAAGTCAATAATGCTTTAATAGCTTCAAATAAAAATATGTACTTAAGTGCCTCATCCTAGACATAATGTAGCCATCGGATGATCAAAATCTAACTAAACCTACATCTCTCAACTCCAGGTTATGTAGCCATCTCTATAAGCCAGTATCTGGTCCACTTTCTGATGTTGAGGCCATATTAAAAGGTCCCACATTACATTATAAGGTCTCCCTGGGCAAATGCCTGAGGGAACACCTACGATCCTGGCTAGCTGAAGCTGTGGGTGTATTGCTTTGAAGACTTTTGGGGGCTGCCCCTCTTTCTTTCTTTATGTCTCTCCCCCCCCCCACTTTATGTCATGGAATCAGTGAATTTAAAAAAATAATCTTGAAGGCCAGTTGGTGACATGGTGGTTAAGGCAGGGGATCCCACATGTCAGAGTATGAAGTTCAAGTCCTGGGCCTTGTGGCTTAAAAAACACACTATGTGCATGCGTGTCCAGCATTTCAAAAGGAAAAATGAAGGAGAAGGAATTGTGGCATGATCATTCCTTTAGGTGGGTTCTCTCTCTCTCTCTCTCTCTCTCGTGCCCTATAACAATTTTTTATATGCTGATGATATTCCATAGCTGTTAATTATTTTCAAGTCTTGCATCACATCTATTTTGGTTCAATTTTTATTTATTTTGCTATACCATAGAGATTAATCATTGTTTCACATAAGGGACCCAATTATCTGGAGTTTAAATAGCAGTGTGAGTGTCTCATTATGGTGCTACACACATCTATCATTTCCGTTCAAGGCACCAAATGTCTGTACCACAGGTTTGTTGGCTATAACTAGGTTCTGCTTACGTGAAAGTGCAACTGAATATATTTCCTGAACAAAATAAGTATTGTAACACATTAATCTCATCTCTCTTCTAATCAGAGAATACATATGAGAAACCTTATGCTATGCAACAGTTCTTAAAAATGTTTTGTGTTTATTAGATTGAGAAGTAGTTTCTTGGAAACTAGAATAATATATTGTGTAATACCAAGCACTGCTGTGTATGAAAAAAAGAGTTATGTCAGTGGTAAATATACTCACTGCTCCCTTGTCCCCACCTTTTCTCACCAACTTCCTTAATGAAATCTGCATTTTATGACTAAGGAAGGGTTTGTAAATAACTGGCTCTGCAAATAAACTAATTTGCCTAAAGCTTGTCATGTGGAGTTGGAACTGGGGTCGACTACATGGAGTCCAGCAACATAGCCATTACGCTAACTACTGTAGTGGATTTCCTTTAGATTTATCATAGACTCATTTCCATAATCAGCATATAACAGTATCAGAAAAAAAATTAAAGAAGATTTTCTCCTTTATCCACACAAATACCTTTCTTTTAATTTTTAGTTTACTTTCTGGTCATATAATAGAAAACTATGATTTTTCTCCCAAAATTGTTGGATTAAAAATAATAGTCCAATATATGGACAAAATAGTACACTGTGATTTTTTTTTTTTTTGAGAGGTTTTTGCTATAGGGATCGTGCACTCTCCAGAAAGACAGAGAGAGACAGAGAGACAGAAAATGAGAAATCACCACCCCAGAGGGCATGACCACGCCACAATCC
The DNA here is from genome assembly GCF_000334495.1 of Tupaia belangeri chinensis. Taxonomy (NCBI): domain Eukaryota; kingdom Metazoa; phylum Chordata; class Mammalia; order Scandentia; family Tupaiidae; genus Tupaia; species Tupaia belangeri. The sequence continues at coordinate 29,342 of NW_006159533.1, read as the reverse complement.
CTTCTTCTCCATTCTCCTTTTGAGATCTTGGGAAAGCACGCACATGTGCCCTGTGTGAGTTTAAGCCACCAGGTCCAGGACTCAAACTGTGGTCGACTACATGGGAGTCCAATGACACAGCCATTACGCTAACTGCTGGTCCCAGTAGGCTGTGCTTTTACTCCAGAATCTCTTCATTATATTTTCATTACACATGTGTACAAAAAGTATTATATTCACAACTGCATTCTAAAGAAACAAGACAGAAAATTCCTTAGTTCTTTAAGGAACAGGTCTCAGTGAAAGTTTACGTAGAATAAAACACTTACCCACTTTTCCTAACTACTATTGAGAAAGGTTGGAGAGTTTTCAGTGCCCTCTTCTTCAGTATAGATAAAGTATTTCCAGATTGTAGCAAACTCAAACTAATATCATATGATATATCTACAAACATTCACAGTTCCACATGTGTGTTCTCATTTACAGCCTTATATATACACAAACTATTTATGGTTTCTGCTTTTCATTCATTAACCATTTTCAAAACAATTTAAAATACCATGATAATTGTCTGTTTTAGATACCATGTACCACAGTATAACAATCACTGCAATTTTCATTTTGGTTTTCTCTTTTAATATCACAATGCTAGAGTGTGCTTTAAACATAGTTTTCCACAGTTTTTAAGCTATAGTTAAATATTTCATATTAAACTGAGAATAAAAGCTCTCATTAAAAGTATTACTTAGTTTCTGTTGTTAGAATGAAGCTAGATAAACGTTGCCAAAAAAATTACATAAGCATTCCATCTTTTGGAGACATTCTAGGCCTTCATAAACGCCATTGTAATGAGTTAAATCACTCGTTAATTTTTAAATTTTGTTTTCATTATTTTCTGATGTCAGGAGGTATGTGTACACCGGAGACAATGGGAGGAAAAAAAAGAAAGAAATCAGAGTGAATAGCAGTTAATTTTGATGTGATTTCAAAGTGTATCACTGACTCTTCTAGAATGTACAGCAAACTGCTTGACATGATCAATAATCTGAACTCTACTGTAGAAGTTAATGGCTGAAAATAATCTCTGGTTATTGGTGACACTAAAGTTAATTTTCATCAATGGGATCAACTAAGATATTGCAAATTATTTTGACAATACTGTAATGTTTAGAAAATTTAACAAATGTGCTTTCCTTACCCCACATAAATACATTGAGTTCATATTGTTTTCTAATTTTCACATAAACTTGTTGTTTTCTCTCGTGTTCTCTTTGCAGAAGCATCAAATTTATCATTAGTTTTCCCTAACTTGACTTAGAATGTCAGTGATGGTGGAGACCTGCACCACTGTGAAACAATTCATTCTCCTGGGATTATCAGATGTCCCTGAGCTGAGAGTCTTCCTTTGCCTGCTGTTTCTTCCAGTCACAGTTTTGGCCAATCTGGGCATGATCACACTGATTCAGGTCACCTCTGTTTACATATCTGTAAATAAAAGTTGACTTTAGGGTTGAAACTCTGTGGGTAGAGTGAATATACTATAAAATAGAACATAGCTGAGGCTATATAGCTTACTGTGGTCACTAAATAGGTATTTTTGAATACTTTTTTTTTAATTTTAAGAAAGGCAGTTTTAGCTTTAATAACTCAAAGTCAAAAAAAAAAAAAGTATTAAGAGTATTTTGCTTAATGCTTAAAGCCAGGAAACAGGTTAGGATTCTGTTCGAGTAGTAGGAACATGGACCTGTCTACAACTCAAGAGGAGACAAACTCCTTAACGCTGGAAAACTTAGCATAGAAGATCAGTCATGTTTTAGTCAAAAGACAAAAAATTCTATTCGCCAGTTCAAACTCATGTACTTTATGTTCTGTTGTGGTCCGATCTTTTCATTAAATTCTGGAAGATAACGTCCAACTCTGTACTTGTCCCTACCATTAAGCTGGCCATTTTCTTAGTTGTTTTAGAACTCTTATTTCTGTGTGTCTGATTTTAGTTTTCCTGGGATAGCACTCCCTTTAGAACTTCTTGGAGAACTGGTCTGGTGTTGGTAAATTCTTTCAGATTTTGTTTATCTGAGAATGTTCTTGTCTTTTCTTACCATATGAAGGATAATCTTCCCGGATATAGTATTCTTGGTTGAAATTGTTTCTTACTCAACGCTTTGCATATATTTTCCCATTCTCACATTGTTTCTGATGAGAGGTTCACTATTAGCCTGATGGGCTATCCTTCGTAGGTGACTTGGCATTTCTTTTTTGCCAGTCTGAGTATATTGTCTTTGTCTGTGGTTTTGGTCATTCTGACTATAATGTGTCTTAGAGAAGATCTTTTTGGGTTGATCCTATTTGGGGTCCTTTGTATTTCTTGGGTCTGGATCTTTGAATGCCTCTCTAGATTTGGGAAGTTTTCTTCCAGAATTTTATGGAATAGATTGTCACTGCCCTTATTAGTATCTTTACCTTCTGGGATATCCATTATCCATTTGTTTGACTTTTTATTATACCTAGTACTTCTTGTATATTTTTGGGGGGCTATTTTCTTAGTCTTCTTAGTGGATTTTACTAGTCCAACGAGTTTGTCTTCTACATCTGAGATTAGATTTTCTGAATGACCTAGTCTGTTTTTAATATTTTCAAAGGAGATTCTTACTTCCTGCATTATAGCTTTCATTTCCTACAGTTCCATTTGATTCTTTTTTTTTAAAGAAGTTTTTTTCTATAGGGCACATGCACTTGCCAGAAAGGCAGAGAGAGACAGACCCGGTGGCTTAAACTCACGCCGGGCGTGTGTGCGTGTGTGCCCAGGATCCCGAGAGGAGAATGGAGGAGAAGGGATTGCAGAGTGGCCATCCCTCCTGGGGGGTGATTTCTCACTTTCTGTCTCTCTGTCTCTCTCTGTCTGTCTGGCGAACGCACACACCCTATAGCAAAACCTCTTAAAAAAAAAAATCACCGTCCTGGGGCTTGATCACCTTGCAGTCCTTTCTCCTCCATAATCCTCCTGGGTTCTTAGGCATGCACGTACACATGTTTGGCATGATTTGTAAGCCACTGAATCTGGGACTCTGACTGAGGTTGGCCATGTAGGGGACAGTGTCATAAGCACTACACCGTTATTGGCCTCATATCTGACATGTAGCTTCACTTCCTACTTTTTTTCAAATTAATTCTTCACATAGTCATGACAATCTTAGCAATATAAATGGGCCACTGTTTCTGAGTCTTAGAAATGCTAACTCCAAAATATTTCTTGCTATGTACCCTTTTTGTGTATGTCAGTTCCTATACAAGTAGTATAAGATTCAATATCATTTAATGTTCCCATAAGAAATACCCTAAACTTTGCTAAATAAATCATTAAAGAATGATTGCTACAGTATTATTCTGTAAGGAAAAATAGTTTTGAAAAATAAGCTCAATATTAGAATAGATTTAACTAATTTTCATAACACACTCAAGGCTTTCAACTCATAACTGTTTATTCCTTATACCAAAGGCATAAGTTCAGTATAGTACCAAAAACAAATCTGGAGACTCTAAAACATAACTTATGATGCAGGTCTGGCTGTAGCAATTAACCCAAGAAGTGTACTCTTTCTACAGAGCTTCATATAGAGCACCTGGCTTGGCTACCCTCTTCCACGGCAGTGTCCTGGAGAACTGTTTCCTGAGAGTGGGAGACTAGAATGACTCTGAGAATTTTCAGAAATAAATAAATAAACAAAGCCTGAAGGAGCTTCAGAAAGTTTGTGGAGAAAATACAATTTAAGTTTAAGTTTATTTTGGTACCAAAAACACGATTTGTAACCCATACATGATTTTTCCATAATATATGTTTTCAATGATCTTTTTGAAAGCCTCTCATATATATCTCGTTGCTTCTGAAAATTAAAATTTTTGAAATGCTGTGTGACAGATACTGAATTAAAATAGTGATATCAAAGGGAATCAAATATGCCCTTTACAAACATAGTTAAAAGGATTTGATCAAAATAAATTTTTCGTTGCATGGAAGAAACTGCTGGCTCAAAAGGGATGTAGATATATATATATATATATATACACACACACATATATATGTGAATAACTTTATACATACATACACACACACATATATATATATGAATAACTTATATTTTAAAAAGGTTTTGGGTGATACCACATTCACAGATTCAAAGATAATACAAATTGCTTTATCTGTATGATACAGTTTAGGAGATCAGGAGCTATGTTATTTAAATTACACATTAGTCTAAATTAAATTCAGACCAAAAAAGCATTAAAATCTACCAGAATCAGAGAAATAAGCCAGTAGTTCTCAACTATAGGAAATTGTGTTTTTCCTCCTCATCTTGAAAGGGACATAGGTAATATCTAAAAATATTTTGATTTTTATGACTGGGTGAGGGGCAGTGAGATTCTCATTCAGTGGATAGAGGCCAGACATGCAGCTATAATTGGTACAATTTTCTTGGTAGCTTGCTACAACAAAGAATAGTCTAGCACAAAATACACATAACGCCAGGGTTCAAAACACTGAAATAGGGCAATACAGAAGGGTTTTACAATGAGGATTGACCAGGTAAGATTGTCCTTTCATTGATCCTTAAATCCTTGGGCATCTGAATGTTTCTGACCATGAAGAATTCTAAGCTGCGGGAACCCATGGGACCTCAGACCTTCAGTGCTAGAATATATAGAGCCTATTTCCTGATTGGAGAAACAGAAAGGACCTTGACAGCAATGATAGATTAGAGGTGCCCAAGATCCCGAGAGGAGAATGGAGGAGAAGGGATTGCGGCGTGACCATCCCCCCTGGGGGGTGATTTCTCGCTTTCTGTCTCTTTGTCTCTCTCTGTCTGTCTGGCGAGCGCACACACCCTACAGTGAAAATCTCTCCAAAAAAAAAAAAAAAGAATTCTAAGCTGCATGGGACCTCAGACCTTCAGTGCTAGAATATCTAGAGCCTATTTCCTGATTGGAGAAACAAAGGACCTTGCCAGCATTGATAGATTAGAGAAAAGACCTTCATTGTAAAGGAATACGAATGAGGGGATTTCTAGCATATATGACTTATGACACTAAAATGTGGGAAGTTTTGAGCAAAGCAGATGTGTTGATTGCTATACGATTCCAAATTTTTCTGGATATAGGATTAATATTATTAAATACAATGCAGATACTGTGGCTAAACAGTGGTAAAGCAGTACAAATTGATGCTCTGTGAGTCAGATCTACTTGGGAAGATTGCTAGTTTACATTCTGAGACCTCCCTGAGTATGCTGGGCATGTATCTGCCCATGAATCAGGATGACTGAGACTGGGGTTGCATTATGCCCTCAAGATCCAACTGGAGGTTCTGTCTCTCAGCCTTTCTCTACTTCTCTCACTAATGGAAGAAATAAAAACTTTAAACATGTATTTTAAAATATAGGATGCTGAAATAGATTTAAACTTCAAACAAAAAATGAAATTTTTAATATAAGACTATCACTTTCTACAACTGGAACATAGTAGGTCATTGGAAAAATCATGAAGTGTTTTTTTAATGCAAAAATGTGTTTTATTTATTCAGCAACCCAATACATCAAACAATTCATTATCTATGTGAGATTCTAATTTAACTGGGTTCCTGTAGTTTACCTGATAACCCTACCTGGGTTAGAGAAACCTCCCCATTCTCTTTGTGTTAAGAACTTCTTTCTTACCATTGGCTTAGAGTGTAGTAGCCTACTATGATTCTCATCTATTTTTTTGGCAGGTAATACAGGGATAGAATGAATTTTCTACGTCACTTAGAAGAGAGGGGCCTGAAAAAGCAACTCTCTTTGTCAATATTTATGGTATTTTATCATATGTCTTTATGAATATGAACAGTTCTGTAGCTTCGTTTTCTGTTTTATCATGCAACAGATATAGTATTTCTGAGGTCATCACTGCTTTCACTAGTTTCTATAAATTCATAATTTAAAGATTTTCTTTAATGTGGCCCAAAAAAGATTAGCAAAATGAAGTGTGAAAATGTAAGCTTTACACACTGCAGTGTTAAGATATCTATCTGTAATGCAGATCAGAGCCTGGCACAGAGAGATGTGTGCATGACTGGAGCTTAAGGGATCTGGGTTTGCAGACCATCTAATGTCTGTCAGTGGGAAAGTCATGGCTATTTAAGATTCTGTTTGCTATCTGTAGTATGAGACTTTAATACATGGCTTTTTACTGAAAAACATAAGCTGTCATTGAAATTGATGTCTGACCTAGTCAGTCAAAAAGAGAAATAATGATTAAAATGCTAACCTAATATTTAAACCATAGATATGAGGGACAACAGCAGGTGGCATGGCGGTTAACGCAGTTGTATTTCACACAACTAAGTGCATGATTTGAGTTCAGAGTCAGATCTGGCAGCTTGAAAATCACGCCGGTTGTATGCGTGTGCCTGCCCAAAATCCCAAGAGAAGTTGGAGAAGAAGGGAGTGTGCATGGCCATCCTCCCTGGGAGATGGTCTCTCACTTTTCCTCTCTCTCTCCCTGTCTCTCTCTGATGAGCTCATGCACCCTACAATAGCAAACTAAAATAAACAAGCAAACAATAAAATAGATATGAATTAAATATAGATTGTTTTCTGGAAATATTTCAATATATGTACATATTATGATTTTATAAAAATAATTATAACTATGGAATTTATTTCAAATTATTCCATTTTCATTTGCATTTTTAGGACCATAAACCATGTTGCTTTTTTTCTGGTAGACTTATGTGTAGAAGCACAATGAGATTTGAATGTTTTATATGATGATTTACTTACATGTTACCATCAAGATTGCTTAATAATTACTATACTTGCATGTTTTTAAAATTACATTTAAGAATATGAATACAATGATTTCATAACTTTTGAGACAGTAACATTTACTAGTAATTCCACTTCTGAACTTTGCTATTCCTATCTTGAATACTTAATGCCTATTAAGATTACAATACAGATCTATTTTGCCTGATGTTCTATTCTACAGAGGGTATAGTTAAGTGTGCATTATTTCAATTACATTTTCTATTTTATTTCCAAGACTGATTCTCACATCTCACCAAAGGGAAACATGTTTCTGACAGAGAGAAATAACTTCTCAGGCCACATTCACCCTTGTGGACTTCTCAGATTATCCAGAATCGCAGGTTCCCCTCTTTTTGATATTTTTAGCAGTCTACAGCTTCAGTGTTGTCGGGAATCTTGGGATGATTGTCGTCATCAAGATTAACCCCAAATTATGCACCCCTATGTATTTTTTCCTCAGCCATCTTTCATTTGTGGGTTTTTGCTATTCCTCCATCATTGCTCCCAAGATGCTAGTGAACCTCGTTGTAGAAGACAGAACAATTTCTTTTTTAGGATGTATGGTTCAATTATTTCTCTCTTATACCTTTGTGGTGACTGAATTAATTCTGTTTGCTGTAATGATTGCTTTGTGGCTGTTTGCAACTCTCTACTCTACACAGTTGCCATGTTCCGGAAGCTCTGCACCATGTTGGTGGCTGGATCATACACATGGGGAATTGCATGTTCCTTGACACTCACATGTTCTGCTTTGAAATGATCTTTTCAGGGTTTCAACAAAGTCAATCAATTCTGTGAATTATCCTCCCTGATGTCCCTCTCTTGCTCTGATTCTTATTTCACTCAATTACTTCTTTTTATAGTTGCCACTTTTAACGGAGTCAGTACATTATTATTCTCCTGTCTTATGTATGCATTATTGTCACCACCCTGAAGATGAAATCAGCTAGAGGCCATCGCAAAGCCTTCTCCACCTGTGCCTCCCACCTGACTGCCATCACCATCTTCCATGGCACCATCCTCTTCCTCCACTGTGTCCCCACCTCTCAAAACTCCAGGCACACTGTCAAAGTGGCCTCAGTGTTTTACACAGTGATAATCCCTATACTGAATCCCCTGCTCTATTGTCTGAAAAATAAAGATGTTAAGGAAGCAGTCAGTAAACTAATTAAAACTTGATTGGTTTTGTATTAAGTGTGTGGAGTAATTTAAGTTTAATTTGGTTAATTTATAATCACTTCCTCCCATTTTGGAATGAATTGTGCATTAGAAGTTCATTTTAAAATGTCCTTTACCTTTACCAAAAGTGAAAATATTTTGTAATAGAATAGATGTGAGTTTTCAGGCTGGAGAAACTATACAGGGATCTACTTGTATAAATCAGATAAGACTCATTGAACTTGACTTCAGTCATCGTCTACAAAATCATATAATTTAGTTCATAAAGTGATCTTGAAGAGCAAAAGAAAATGCAGAAAACATGCCTACTATATTGTATGGTTTTAAAAAATAAAACTTACTCTTTCCTACTTTCTGGTTATTTTTAGGAAGGTTAAAAACTGGGCAATATTTTGTATTTATTCAATAAAATAATTTTCAGTCATCATATAATTATAATCCTAACAAATTAAATTAATCATTTTTCTCAGTTAATATTTGGATACATAACAAGAATGAACACAAATAAACCTTCTTCTATTATGCATTGTTACATTCTTGATCTGGAAAAATGACAGAAATAAACCAGAAAAGTTATATCAAGATTAATTGAGAAAACCAGAAGGTGGCTAAAGTGCTGGACACTCCCACATGGTTGACCGCGGTTTGAGTACCAGACCTGGTGGTTTTCTTTCTCACTTTCCCTCTCTCTGTGTATCTCTCTCTGGCCAAATTAAAATAAATGAATGAATAAATAAAATTAAATAAACAATTATTTAAAAAAAGATTAATTGAAATTAATGAATAATCAATTTTCAAAGAGTATAGCCTGGGCCAGCAGGTGATATGGTGGTTAAGTCACTGGATTCTAACATGGATGACTGTGTTTCTAGTCTCAGATCCTGAGGCTTGAAAAATCACACTGGGCACATATGCGTATGCCCAAGATCCCAGGAAAAGAGTAGAGAAGGAGGGATTGTTGCATGATAGTAACATAATAAACATCCATTCCCAGGAATATTTACAACACATGTCATGACCTTTGTTGGGCACAGCCCCACACACTCCCTCCCTGTCTCCAAGAGTATCTCCCACAGGAATCTCAAGGACAGGTAAAAGGTGTATGAGAATTTTATTGCAAACAAACCTTCCCTGAATCCTTGAGCTCAAACTTGAAAGTGAGTGATTATTGCTTCTGCCTCTATGACAAACTGCTCTGGGGCTAGCTGGTAGCATGGTGGTTAGGGCGGCTGGATCCCAGATGGCCAACCATGTGGTTTGAATCTCTCACCCGCCAGATGCATGTGTGTGCATGCCCAAAATCCCAAAAGAAGGATGGAGGAGAAGGGATTGCAGTGTGGCCTCTCCCTTGGGAGGTGATTTCTCACTTCTCCTCTCACTGTCTCTGTCTCTTTATCTCTACAGTGAGCACAGGGGCCCTATGGCAAAAACATGTAAAAAAAAATTGACAAAATCAAGACAATAACTTGAAGTTTCAGGTACTTGGGTACTTAATGCTTTCAATAAATACTGATGAAAAATTTTGTATTTTTCATTTTCTAGCATGAACTTTTGCAGTTTTTTTTGGTAACTGCTGTAACTGGTATATAGAGAATGATTTATACTAATATTAGTCAATGTATTTTTGTTCATGTGCCTTCTTAAAAAATTAAATTAGTCCTGTGTCCCTAAAATCCCATGGAGTGTATGTGTCCTGTGTGACACATATACTCCATGGAATTCTATTCAGCCATAAAAAGAAAGACTCTGGTGTTTGATAGAAAGTGGACAAACATAGAAAAAGTAAGTCAGGCTATGAAACAGAGACTTTGTATCTGTCCACTTATCATATACGGACAGCCTACACTCTATGGTAGAGACTGAAACATAAAAGCACTGAAAATTGTTATGGACACTGAAAACAAAATAGAAGGAAAGTGGGAGAAGGGAAGAGTGCAAGAAGGGAAATTTAGGAAAAAATGGAGAATTAAGACATTTGTGGGACACAGATATGGTTTGTTGCCTGTTGGTGATGTCGTGTATAGTATTCTCAATTCACCTGCTGTGTGACATATATCATGTTGGGTAAAATCTCTCTCTCTCTTTTTTTAAGAGTTTTTTTGCCTTAGGGCATGTGCACTCACCACACAGAGAGAGAAAGAGAGACAGAAGGTGAGAAATCACCCCCAGGGGGAATGGCCACACCGCAATCCTTTCTCCTCTATTCTCCTCTTGGGATCTTGGGCATGCACGCACAAGCGCCTGGCATGAGTTTAAGCCACGGGTCCGGGACACAAACTGCAGTAGACTACATGGGAGTCCAGTGACATAGCCATAATGCTAACTGCTGGTCCTGTGGGTAAAGTCTCTTTATAATCTAAATGATATATAATGACTGAATGTATAAATAATAATAATAATAATAATAATAATAATAATAAATTAAGTTTGAAAATCTATAAAATTATTAGAATTTTTAGTCAACCTCAAAAATAATTCATTATAATTGTATAAAATTATTAGAGGACATATGTACTCAACAGAGAGAGACAGAGAAAGAGAGAAAGAAAAGGATAAATCATCACCCTAACCAAATAGGGTGGTCATGCTGCAATCCCTTTTCCTTCAACCCTCCATCCTGTTGCGATTTTGGGCACACACACATACACACACACACACACACACACACACACACACACACACAGTATGTTTTCCAATCCACTGGAGCTGGGATTTCATTGTAGTCTGCCAGTGAGATCTGGCTCCCTTCACCATTTTGATATAGGGCAAATATATTAATCAATTAATAGATTAATTCATCAAATTAATCTAAATCTAATTAATTAGATTAATTAATCATAAATTTTAATTGAAAAGGAAAAAACGTTATTAAGAAATGTATGGGCCAGCCCTAAAGGCAGTGGTTAAGGGAGCTGGATTCCACATTATTGAACCTTGTTCAAATCTAACCTAGTGACTTGGAAAATCACTGGGAACATGTGTGTGTGCCCACAATCCTAACAAGATGGAGAGGTGGAGGAAGATTTGTGGTCTTACCACATTCTGTTGGGATGCTTTCTTTCCTTAAGCTCTCTTTCTCTAACAAGAACAAGTGCCCCCTGGCAATTAAAAAACAGAAGGAAAAATATGTATGTAAAGAGCTCTGAAGGAAACTTAGGAGTTCTAAATAACTATATTACAAAGGAAGAAAGATCTTGAATAAACATAACTGCACATTATGAAACTAGAAAAAACACACATACACACTTTTAAGTTAAAAAGGTATAATAAAGACTAAAACAGAAACGAATACAATAGAAAACTGAAAAAAAAAAGACCCAGCTAGGTTGTGTAATGGTTAAGGTGGCTGAAACATATATGACAAACTGCGTGGTTTGAGTCCCACAACTTGAAAAATATGTCAAGCATGTATGCATGCATGCCCAAAATCCCAAGAGGAGAATGGTGGAAAAGGAACTGTGGCATGGACACCTTTCTGAGGGTGTTTTCTCACTTTCCTTCTTTCTGCCTTTCCCTTTATCTCACTGGCAAGACCATGTATAAAACACCAATTTGTTCTATGGAAAATACACAATAAAATTGACCCAAATTATTTGCAAATAGAGGAGAAATATGTACAATGCAACATAATAATACTGAGGAATGTTTGCCTTGTAGAAACTAATATTTGCCTTGTTTGAAACTTTACTTCAAACTATTTCTTGAGCATCTTTAATATTAAGGTGCTTTGTGTAAATGCAGTGATACTCAAAGACAAGACTAAGGCCTAGATTGATATTACTAAGTCAGGAAAGCACAACGAGTGCACACCTTTAATAGACCCTCATTCTATGGCATTTGGCATTGGACATGTGTTAGGGAAAATGTGGCACCACTCTGACTGGGCCTGATCTTTTCCCCCATATAGCCATGCAGATTTATTGCACTAGTCTAAAAGGATCGCTGGTGGTTATAAATATTGTGTCCCAAATTAGGGTAGTAGTATTTTTAATTTCCTAATGATGCTCCATAGAGATTACTTTATATGTCTTACAGAAAAGATGATGTCAATTTTTATTTATTTTGGTAAACTTATAAAGATTACATACTGGTTTGGGGCACATAAGCGACCCATTTTCCAGGAGTTTAATTACAGTATAAGTCTCTGTGCACTACACAAATTTGATATTTTTAGCATCTAGAAAGAAATGTATGTCCTCCAGGTTTGTTAATTCGAAGAGACCAGTAACTTGAAAACAGAAATGAATATATTTTCTAAACACAAACTTATTCTAAAGGTGTGTCTAACCCATCTCTCTTCTAACTAAGAAGTGCTCATTACAATCCCTATCCTATGCATTTACTCTTCAAAAGTCTGTTATCTTTTACTTTTGAGAAACAGCTGAGTAATTAGAATAATTCAGAATAAATTTGTAACATCAAATTTCAGTGTGTATAAAAGAATATAGCTAACAATATGGTAGAACTTTTCTTTTGTGCTTCTCTGTTTCTCTTTTTTCCTCCACAGTTATCCTGCATAAAGTCTAGAACTTAAGAATATGTGTGTGTGTGTGTGTGTGTGTGTGTGTGTCTAATATGTAATATATAAATACATGTATATATTATTATTTTTTTTGTGGCTTTGGATTTACAATAAACTAGTTTCCTATTATCAGCATAGAACACTGGGGAATTTTTTTTTTTTTTTTTTTTTTTTTTAGAACACTGGGGAATTTTTTTTTTTTTTTTTTTTTACCTAAATGTTTAAGTCTGGAGTTTGCAAATGCTTTTTTTTCCCCTCAGATGGATGAGAATACCATGACTTCAGGGTCAATCATGATTTGTTTCCAATTCTTTAAACCTACAAGATATTTAAAAACCTCAGGCTGTTTCGCATCTAGATTCTCTTTACTCCATCTCTATTGCAATGTTATTGTAGGTATGTATGTACAGTCTCTGCAGTCAAGAAAGAAATCTGGGCCAGGTGGTAGGCAGTGATAGCACAGCTGGATTCACATAGGAAAGGCCCTGGGTTTGAATCCTGGACCTTCTCTGGGCATGCCTGGCATGTGCTCACTTGCCCATGATCTGGTATGACTAAGACTGGGGGTGGAGCCCAGCATTAGGGCCCCATCGTGGTGTTTGTCTCTGTCTCTCTAACAAAGGAAAATAATGGTGGAGGGTAGAAACAAAGAAAAGAAAGCAAAAGTAAAAGTCCACATGCCTTTTAAGTTAAAGGTCTGAGTGATGCCTCCTACTTAGATGGAACTCACAACTTAACCACTTCCCCAGCCTATTTATTGAGAAAACCCAAAAAGTTTCTCTTACTCCTTTTTTAAAATTGATAAAATATTCTATTTTAGGAATATAATCAAACTGTACTGATAATGTGATATTTTTTCCTTATAATTCTACATAGACATCTTCATTTACATTTCTATATATTATACACAAATATGCTATTAGATATCTTTTTCTTTTTTAAATAACTATCTTTAAAATGTTTAAGTTTTTTAAAAAAACTTTGCTAGGTAGTGTGTGCACTTACCTGAGAGAGAAAATAAACACCCTCCAATGGGGTGTACTCTCCATGCAATCCCTGCTCTGTTTTTTCATTCTGTTGGGATTTTGGGTCACACATGCACATGTTCTTGGTACGTTTTTCAACATGCCATGGCCAGGATATAAATTGTGTAGCTGGTCATGCAAGATTCAGCTCCGTAACCACCAGGGTAGTTTTTGACATGATTTTTTTTTTTTTACCACATTTCAATATAATCAAGCATTTCTCATGACAATTTACACAGGATTAAATTTTTCATCAACAAAGGGATCATTTAGCTTTTACTATGGTCTTAAATGAAGACTTCAGCTGAGGGGCTAAACAGTGACCCAGTGGTAAAACACAACACTCTGTGAGGCTGACCCACAGAGGATTCTGCTCTGTGTCCAAAGCCTTTTCTGAGAGTGCCAGACACATGAATGCCGATGATCCAGGGCTGGCTGAGATTGTGAGTGGATGGTGGCATCAAAGTCTCATTGGAGATGGTGTCCATCCATCTTTCCATCCATCTTCTACTCCTGCTCACAGAGATAAATCAGTGAACTTAAAAAAAAAACCCTTCAGAATCAATACACTAATTACTTTCTTCAATAGTTTATATAAGAATTCATTTTTAAAATTTTATTTATTAGCATCATAATCTTGTTTATATTACATTGAATTGCACATAACTTTACAGTTTATTGCATTGCTTTTTCAAAAGGAAATGCCATGCATGTCAGTCAATACAGAGACAGTAAAATTGCCATTTCATCATTCAATATATTTTCATTGTTTTTTTTGATCATTACTGTTATTATTCCAATTATTTTTTTTAACCAGTCAATCACTATTTCTCATTTTGCTTGTAAAAAGAATTTACGCATTATGGAATACTTCTCAGACCAATCCAGTTTAGAATACTATACATGTCATCATCAACAGGTAATAAGCCATATCTGTGTCCCACTAACGTCCTGCCTCTCTATTGTTCTCTTGCTATCTTTCTCTATCCTCTTCTCTTCACCTCCCCCATTCCACACTGTCCTATTCTCGTTAAGTACCTTCACTGCTCTTATGTACTCCAATATTTCACTCTCTACATAGAGTGTGGCTATTCGGTATATATTAAGTGGATACACACAATATCTTTCTTTCATAGCCCAGCTTACTTCACTCAGCAATAGATCCTCCATATCTGACAACTTTCTATCAAAATCCAGGATCTTGTTATTTTTTTATGGCTCAGTACTATTCCATAGAGTATATATGCCACACTTTTCCAAT
>NW_006159533.1:8577-13119 GCF_000334495.1 Tupaia belangeri chinensis | reverse complement strand
TGGAAAAGTTTTCAGTTTTTCCATATTCAGTATAATGTTCCGTGTAGATTTTTCATAGATGGCTTCTATTGTGTTGAGAAATGATCCTTCTATACAAATCTTACTGAGGGTCTTGTCATAAAAGGACGTTGTATTTTTCAAATGCTTTCTCTTCATCAATTGAAATGATCATATGATTTTTATCTTTTTTTTCAGTTAACGTGGTGTATTACATTTATGATCTTGCATATGTTGAACCACCCTAGCAACCCTGAGATAAAGCCTACCTGGTTGTGGTGAATAATCTTCCTTGTTATATGTTGTTGGATAAGATTTGCGAGTATCTTGTTGAGAATTTTTGCATCTATATTCATCAATGATATTGGTTTGTAGTTTCCTTTTTTTGTCATGTCCTTATCTGTTTTGGGGATGAGGATGATGGAGGCTTCATAAAGTAAATTTGGAAGGTTTTCTTCCTTTTGAATATTTAGAAATAATTTTAGTAGAATAGGGGTTAACTCTTCCTTAAAAGTTTTGTAGAGTTCAGAAGTGAAGCCATCTTGACACGGGCTTTTCTTTGTCAGGAAGTTAATTATTATTGATTCAATCTCCTGGCTTGTTATGGGTCTATTCAGGTTCTCTATGTCTTCTTGATTCAATCTTGGTAGATTATATGCATCCAGGAATTTGTCCATCTCCTCCAAGTTATCTTGTTTGTTGATATATTACCTAATAGTATCCTCTAATGATATTTTGTATCTTTACTATGTCTGTTGTAATATTGTATGTTTCATCACATATTTGATTTATCTGGTTTCTTTCCTTCTCCTTGATTAGTCTAGCCAATGGTGTGTCGATCTGCCTAGAAGATCTGTCTAAAGGAAATAATGAGGTGTTGAGATCTCCATCAATCATAGTATTTCTCCCCATCTCTCCTTTTAGCTCCAGCAGTCTTTACATATTTAGGTGCACCTGAGATGGGTGCATAGATATTTATAAGCGTTATGTCTTCTTGCTGGATTACCCAATTTTCTATTATATAATGCCCTTCCGCTTCTCCTGGGTGGAGAGTGGGAGAGGGAATTATTAACAAGATAAAGGGCTAGGCGGTCCCAACAGGCCCAGAAAGATGCCTCACCTTAAACAAAATTCTAAAAAGCAAAAATTAAAAAAAAGAAAAAAAAGAGAGAGAGGATTCAGAGACAGAGACAGAGGTAGAGAGAGACAAAGTCAGATACAGAGAGAGGAGGCCTGAGAGGAGTCTTCCTACCACGCGAGTTTTCTATACTGGAGGCTGAATTATCAGTGGGACCTCTTCATTCCTCCGTTTCCCCCAAAATGGCTAGATCGCAGGAGCCATGGAGCTGGTTCTTGAAGAAGGGCTGTTATCTCTTGTTATATATTTTGAAAAGTTTTACATTCCTCATGGATAGCCTAGCACCTTTATTGAAATAATCTTTTACTAATATCCATGTTTTTTCTTTATTTTTTTTATTGTTTTCTGTTTTTTGGGGGAAGGTTTTTGCTATAGGGTGTGTGTGCTTGCCAGAAAGACAGAGTGTGACAGAGACAGAAAGTGAGAAATCAGTCCCCAGGGTGGATGGCCAAGCTACAAGCTTCAATCCCTTCTCCTCCATTCTCCTCTTGAGCTCTTGGACACACGTGCCCAGCGTGAGTTTAAGCCACTAGGTCCAGGACTCGAACCATGGTCGACTACATGGGAGTCCAGCAACATAGCCATTACGCTATCTGCTGGTCCCAATATATCCATGTATCTTTCTCTGGACTCTCTATTCTGTTCCAATTATTTCTATACCCATCATTTCACAATTATCCATTGTTTTCCTCAGAGTAAATGTATAACAAATCTTAAGGTCAAGTACTATTCTGCTGAATGTATGTTTTTTTTTAATGGAAATTATTTGTCCTTTCTCTGTGGCCCTTTGCTTTTTTTTTTTTTTCTTTTTTTAGATATTTTTGCTATAGCATGTGTGTGCTTGTGGAGAAACAGAGACAGAGTGAAGAAACGAAGAGAGACAGAAATATAGAAACTAAGAAACCACCTCCAAGGGGATAGAGAGACAGAAATATAGAAACTAAGAAACCAAGGGGATTGGCCATGCCGTAACCCCTTCTCCTCCACTCTCCATCAGAATTTTAGGCATGCATATACACATGCCCAGTGTGAATTTTAAGCGACAGGATTCAAGACTCAAACTGTGGTCAACAACGTGGGAGTCCAACATCTTAACCACCATGCCACCTGCTGCCCTCGTCCTATGCATTTTTGTATAAATTTGTCAATATTTATAAAGTATAGGCTAATTTTTTCCAGTAAGATTCAAATGCATATGTAAGTCAATTTGGGTAAAATGACAATTTCACAATATTGCATATAGTAGACCATGACGATGCTGTAAATTTCCATGTATTTTTCTCAAAATAGTTGCGCTAATGTATTAGGTCTTATAATATTTGTCTCAGGTTTTATCTCTTTATTCTAAAATTTCACATTTCTCTTTATTAAGTATGTTAAGTAGACTTTTTATGACTTCAAATTTAGTTGTTTATTACTAAGTATATACACAATTGCTACCTTACGAATATATAATAGTGCAACTCTGTAAATTAATGTAATAATTTTAGTAGTTATTTTCTAAAGATATTCTAGGTAAAGGTTCATGATAAAAAATAAAAGGTCACTTAATTTTCTTGCTTACAATTTTACTTCCTCTTGCTTAGTTGCACTTGCTAGGACTTCTGTTTTGGGGCAACAGGTATTCTTGTTTTGTTCTCAGTATCAGCTTCAATAGCCAGCATAAAAAGCATTTTTTAAAAAATATTTTGCTTCCAAATAAATATGTATTTTATTTTTTAAATAATTATTTATTTAATTTTACTTCTTTTTATTATTATTGCTATCTTTAAAATTTGCCCTAGGGCATATACATTCAGCAGAAAGAAAAAGGGAGAGAGGGAAAGTGAAAAACAAGCCACCAGGTCTGGAACTCTAACCATGGTCAGCCACCTGGGACTCCAGTGCCTTAACCACAATGCCACCTGCCTCCTTTTAACAACAATTTTAGCTTTAGAATTTTTACAGAGAATTTTTTTATTTTTAAATTAAACCACTTTTTTTTTTTTTTTTGAGAGGTTTTTCACTATAGGGTGCGTGCGCTCGCCAGACAGAGAAAGACAGAGAGATAGAAAGCGAGGAATCACCGCCCAGGGGAGATGGCCACGCCGCAATCCCTTCTCCATTCTCCTCTCAGGATCTTGGGTACGCATGCACATGTGCCCAGCTTGAGTTTAAGCCACCGGGTCCAGGACTCGAATCGCGGCCAACTACATGGAAGTTTTTTTTTAATGGAAATTATTTGTCCTTTCTCTGTGGCCCTTTGCTTTTTTTTTTTCTTTTTTTAGATATTTTTGCTATAGCATGTGTGTGCTTGTGGAGAAACAGAGACAGAGTGAAGAAACGAAGAGAGACAGAAATATAGAAACTAAGAAACCACCTCCAAGGGGATTGGCCATGCTGTAACCCCTTCTCCTCCACTCTCCATCAGAATTTTAGGCATGCATGTACACATGCCCAGTGTGAATTTTAAGCTACAGGATTCAAGACTCAAACTGTGGTCAACAACGTGGGAGTCCAACATCTTAACCACCATGCCACCTGCTGCCCTCGTCCTATGCATTTTTGTATAAATTTGTCAATATTTATAAAGTATAGGCTAATTTTTTCCAGTAAGATTCAAATGCATATGTAAGTCAATTTGGGTAAAATGACAATTTCACAATATTGCATATAGTAGACCATGACGATGCTGTAAATTTCCATGTATTTTTCTCAAAATAGTTGCGCTAATGTATTAGGTCTTATAATATTTGTCTCAGGTTTTATCTCTTTATTCTAAAATTTCACACTTCTCTTTACTAAGTATGTTAAGTAGACTTTTTATGACTTCAAATTTAGTTGTTTATTACTAAGTATATACACAATTGCTACCTTACGAATATATAATAGTGCAACTCTGTAAATTAATGTAATAATTTTAGTAGTTATTTTCTAAAGATATTCTAGGTAAAGGTTCATGATAAAAAATAAAAGGTCACTTAATTTTCTTGCTTACAATTTTACTTCCTCTTGCTTAGTTGCACTTGCTAGGACTTCTGTTTTGGGGCAACAGGTATTCTTGTTTTGTTCTCAGTATCAGCTTCAATAGCCAGCATAAAAAGCATTTTTTAAAAAATATTTTGCTTCCAAATAAACATGTATTTTATTTTTTAAATAATTATTTATTTAATTTTACTTCTTTTTATTATTATTGCTATCTTTAAAATTTGCCCTAGGGCATATACATTCAGCAGAAAGAAAAAGGGAGAGAGGGAAAGTGAAAAACAAGCCACCAGGTCTGGAACTCTAACCATGGTCAGCCACCTGGGACTCCAGTGCCTTAACCACAATGCCACCTGCCTCCTTTTAACAACAATTTTAGCTTTAGAATTTTTACAGAGAATTTTTTTATTTTTAAATTAAACCACTTTTTTTTTTGAGAGGTT
>NW_006159533.1:6543-8532 GCF_000334495.1 Tupaia belangeri chinensis | reverse complement strand
AGAAAGCGAGAAATCACCCCCCAGGGGGGATGGTCACGCCGCAATCCCTTCTCCTCCATTCTCCTCTCGGGCACACACGCACACGCGCCCAGCGTGAGTTTTAAGCCACCGGGTCCGGGACACGAACCGCGGTCGACTACGTGGGAGTCCAGCGACATAGCCATTACGCTAACTCCTGGTTCCCAAACCACTTTTTTTTTTTTTTGGAGAGGTTTTTGCTATTGGGCGTGTGCACTCTCCAGAGAGACAGAGAGACAAAAGGCAAGAAATCATCCCCCAGGTGGATGGCCATGCCGCAATCCCTTCTCCTCCATTCTCCCCTTGGGATCTTGGGCACGCACGCACACGTGCCCAGTGTGAGTTTAAGCCACTAATTTTTCTAAGACCCCTACCTTCCTGGGAGCTTTCTTTCCTTCCCTCTTTTAACAAATTCTGCTTTGCTATCGCCTCCCTGGGCCTGCATCTCTAATTCTTTGTGAGTGTGAGACAAGAACCTGGTCAACTTGTGACTCTGGATTCAGCACTGGTTTTGTGCCTGATAATCCCTACTTCCTGCATCACCTTGATGTTTCTGTCCAATTCCCAACTCAAAAGAAGGGTAAATTAAGCAGACTTTTTCTCCTTTTTCTCCAGACCCTATTGTCCCTGGAAAATATTCTTATCAAATTTAATACACTGAGCAATACACATTTTGTTTTTTTTTGTCTTGGGAGTGTACACTCACTAAAGACAGATTGAGAGAGAGAGAGCGAAAGAGAGAGAGAGAAGAGATAGAGAACAGATACACACAGTGAGAGAGAAATTGAGAAAACCCCCTAGGGGTGATGGCCATGCTGCGATTCCTTCTCCTACATTCTCCTACCAGGATTTTTGGCATACAAGCACACATGCCTGGTGTGAGTTTCAAGGCACCAGATCTGGGACTCGAATTGCAGTCAGACATGTGAAAATCCAGTGATGTAACTGCTATGCCATTTACTGGTCTCCTCAACAGCACTATTAAATGTGTTGGGAATGTTGGCTGTTTTGCTACTTTTTTTGTGTTTGAAGTTCTGCCCATTGTGAGGGAGGATGGATACTCTCAGGACAATTGAGGGTGCATGACCAGGGTTACTCTTTGATCCAGCCGATGGTCCTGAGGAACTAAAATTTTCTCTTATTGCCCAGTTGGATGCTAGCATGAAATTCTCTCTTTCCTTTCTTCCAGTATTTTCCTTCTCTAAGGGAAAAAGAGACCAGTTCTCTTCTTTTTCTATGTATATTTGAGATGTTTTACTTTCTGTCTCTATTACAAAGCTTCCCCTCTGAAATTCTCTTAGCTACTATGGGAAAATCTGTTAATTTCCTGCTAAAGGAAGGTCCTGTATGATTGTAATTATTTAACTGGAATAATAACACTGTACCCTTGGGATTTTTAGATTTTAAGTACTTCATGCCCCCTTTATCACTGGTCTATTGCTCATTGGTAACATGATAACTTTGCTAAGCGTTTCATATGTAGCACGTTTAACCACATTAAGGAACAGCATAACCCCCTTACTCTTGCTAAACATAAATGTAAACAGGCTGTTCTTTTCCCTGTGCCTTACTGACCCTTCCTGCCTTTGTGGCTTCCTTTCCCTTCAAGCTATCAACATTAGGAATTTATAAAAGGGGGTGTTATTCCATTGACTTTTCAACTTCAGACAGGTAGGTACAGTATGACTTGGAGCTCCATCTTACTCCTGTGGCCCCTTCTCCTCTCCTAACAAAACCGCTAAAAGATTATCCAAAAGCCCTCTCATCCTGTCTCTGGTGTGAGCTCACTCACCATTTTAGCAGATTTTTTTCCTGGCCTAGTACTTCCGACATTTCTAATGATTTTAGCCAGTTTCCCAAAACATCTACTCTACTCTAAGATACTATCATGCATTGATTTGATATATACTAAATACCACTTCCATGTTCTTTGCAAATTGAATACATATGCTGCTTATAACTGAGGTAGAA
>NW_006159533.1:3242-6512 GCF_000334495.1 Tupaia belangeri chinensis | reverse complement strand
AAGAGTGTCTCTCAGGGCCTTAGGAAGGCCCAAATTTTTGAGTGGTACTGCCATTTTCTTTGTCAGGGTTGTACAGACAATCTTCTATGTTGAAAAAGACACAAGACAAGTACAGTACAAGGCAACTATCCCACTACAGATAAGCCTGGACACATCAGCAGCCATTTGGATTACTGAATTACCTACCAGGATATAATTCACAAAAGGACTTAGTCCTCAGGGTAGGGACACCTCCCAGACCTCTCTCAAACACTTTCCCCATATTTCCAGAGGTATTTGAAGGAGACATTTTTCAAGACACCTTTTTGTCTCTAGCTGGGAAATCACCCATTGGCTGCCAGTACTTCCTTGAATGCATCTTAAAACACTGAGACTCCTCTGATCTTCAGTCTCTAAAAAATAACTGCCTCATGTGTTTTCATCTTAACTTGGCCTTAATACAAATTGGAAAATAGAAAAAATCTGGCCCACAGAAAAAATATTAATTATAATACTATTCAGCACTTAGATCTCTTCATAAAGACCTGGGAACATAAAGGAACATGCAGTGTTTTTCACACTTCTCCACTGGCTCAGAGCCTGCTAGGTTCCTCGGGCTGATAGAAGATCTAAAGGATCTCAGCCTTTTCGCTCTTCAGAGACTATCCTACCTATTCTTCTAGATCCAATTCTGTATGTTTGGCCAGGTGCTCTAGAGAGCACTCTCTTTATAGTTAGTCCTTTAGTTAAGTCTGGAAAAGGAGAATTTAGTGCTGTACAAGTTCTCAAGCTCTTTTGATCTTACTGACCTTAAACAGAATAGATCTGACCTGGATAGTTGGTTTTTGTTGTTGTCATTTTTGTTTCTGTTGTTTTGTTTTGTTTCCCCCTGAAAATTCTTATAATTATATAGCTAGTCTTCAACTTTTTTTTTTGGGCGGGGGAGGGTTTGAGTATATAATGAACAGAAGTATTCCAAGATCTATAATTATAGGATTAAAATGTGGAGATTTCTAAGCTCTGCAGACCTTCCCTGCTAACTACAAGTATTCAAGGTCATTTAAAAACTCCATTTGCTTTCAGGCAGAGCCTGAGATAGGAGATATACATCTAAGGATTAACCTCAGCAACTTCTTTAAAATGAGGCACAAAAGAAAACATATATATACATATAAAGAACTTTTCAAAAGAGTGTAAGATCTTTTGTTTGTATATGTTTGATTTATACAGGTTATTTATTGTAAGTTGTGCATCTCTGTGATAAAAAGCGTTAAGAAATTCCATTCAATTTGGTTTACAAAACAGAGTACTCAAACAAATTAATTTAAGTGCTTTTAAAGTTTATGTGACTTAAGTAAATTTTTTACAAATAAGTCAGCTACAAATATGATAAAAGAGAAAAGTTCAATAAGTGAAGTTCTTCACAGTTTCCAACATATATTTTGTTCTGTGTTTTCTTGGTCAGACAATACCATATTTGTATTAATATGGTTGGTTTAATCAATAGCTGGTGTTTATATGTTATGCATTGTATGGTACATGGTGGATATCTGACTAACAGAAAAAGTAGATTGATAACTAGCCTTTCCTTAATTTTCACAAGTAACCAAGACATAGCAATTAAAGAAAATTAAAGTGATAATAAATGGGGTATTTGCAAGTGAAGTTTCAAATAATTTTGATCTTAAAGTTATGCTTAATTGAATTGATAAGCATTTATAAAGTGTTTAAGTCATCTTTATATAAGTTACCATGGTTTGATTATTCTTATTGTTGATCTTCTAGATTTTATAAGGAAGAAACATATTGGGCTTTTTAGTAAGATTGTTCCATTTCACATTGGAAAAAAATGTTTTAAACAATTTTTGGTTTGTTTATACATCTATAAAAAAAAGAGCTGCTGGTATGTGCTAAAAAACTAAGGTTACTAAGAGTTAAAAATTCTGATTCTGGGGCCCAGCAGTTAGCTTAGTAATGGCTATGTCGCTGGACTCCCATGTTGTCGACTGTGATTCGAGTCCGGGACCTGGTGGCTTAAACTCACACCGGGTTTGTGTGCGCACGTGCCCACGATCCTGAGAGGAGAATGGAGGAGAAGGGATTGCGGCATGGCCATCTCACCTGGGGAGTGATTTCTCACTTTCTCTCTCTCTGTCTCTGTCTTTCTGGTGAGCACATGCACCCTATAGCAAAAACTCTCCAAAGGAAAAATAAAATGTTGTATGCCATAGCAATAACTGTTTCTTTGTCTAGTGCACCATTATTATTGTAAGAAACTTCTTTTCTTATTTAAAATCTCTCAGGCTACAAAAGATGGCCAGGAGAAAGTCTTCAATGAACACTTCTCATGACTTCTGTCATGGGCTTATCAATAGACCTCTGATAGAGAATCCTTGATTGCTGCCCTCATATATACTTCATTTGGATTCTTCTGCAGAGGGTAGGGATGAGGTAGGAACTAGGGATTTTAAAACTGTAATTAGAGTATAGGCCAAAAAATAGAATTACAAAATGCTTAAGTTTTTTTTTTTTTCCCTAGATTTTCCTATAGGGTACATGTGCTCACCAGAGAGAATGAGAGACACTGAGTAAGAAAGTGAGACTGGCACTGGCAGGTGGTGTGAGATTAAGGTGGCTGGATTCCCACATGGCTACAACTGCAGTTCGAGTCCTGGAAAGTGAGACTGGACTAGAGAGAGTGAGAGACACTGAGTAAGAAAGTGAGATTGGACTGTGCTCACCTTCAACATAGGTGATTTTTATCTTTTTTTTTCCCATCCCCACTCCAAAATTAGGAAAGTAACTGCCCATCCATCATGTGACACCCCTTCATACATGTACACGTCACGAGGGGAACACATCTACAAGTCACTCCTGAGAACAAACCCAGACAAAGCCCCTCCTAATCAAAATAAAATTCTTCATCTCAGTTCCTCATTGGCAACTCATTTTCTTGGTGTCCTGATCAAAAGCTTTCTCTCTTTACCTCTCTTAGTAAGCTCCTTTTTATCATTCCCTCCCTGGGTCCTCCTCTCTAAGTCTCATGAGTTAGAGAACACATCTACAAGTCACTCCTGAGAACAAACCCAGACAAAGCCCCTCCTAATCAAAATAAAATTCTTCATCTCAGTTCCTCATTGGCAACTCATTTTCTTGGTGTCCTGATCAAAAGCTTTCTCTCTTTACCTCTCTTAGTAAGCTCCTTTTTATCATTCCCTCCCTGGGTCCTCCTCTCTAAGTCTCATGAGTTAGAGAAAAAAAAAATTAGTCAGCTTATTACTCTGGGTTCAG
>NW_006159533.1:0-3232 GCF_000334495.1 Tupaia belangeri chinensis | reverse complement strand
TTTGTGTCTGATCAGCTCAACTTTCTGTGTCAATATTTACTTAAGGTTTTCTGGTTCTCTACTCAATTTCTCTCTCTCATTTGTGTAATATTGCTGATATGTACTTCTAAAACATTTGATAAAATACATCCCTTTTTTTTTAAAGGGATTTTGCTATAGGGCACATGTGTTCACCAGAGACAGAGACAGAAAGCAAGAAATCACCATATGAGGGGGGAGAGCCATACTTTAATCCTTTCTCCTCCATTGTTCTCTCAGTATCTTGGGCACACATGACCATATGCCTGGCATGAGTTTTAAGTTGCTGGGTCTGGAACTTGAACCACAGTCAATTATGAGGGAGTCCAGGAAGAGAACCCTCTTGTCATCTACTTGTACTAATAAAATTCAGTAGTCTGGAATTTTCTTTGCAAATAGATTTTTTAAGACAACTCACCCTTAAACTACCTAATTCAGCATATTTTTATTGCAGATAGATTTTTAAAATTATTTATTTATTTTTAATTTTTTAAAGAGGGTTTTGCTATAGCGCACATGCTCTCACCAGAAAGAAAGAGAGAGACAGAGAGACAGAAAGCAAGAAATCACCCCCTTGGAGGATAGCCATGTCACAATCCCTTTTCCATTCTCCTCTTGGGATCTTGGGCATGCATGCACATGCACCTGGCGTGAGTTTAAGCCACTGGGTCCGGGACTCAAACCGTGGTTGACTACATGGAAGCCTGGTGACATAACCATTACACCAGCTTTTGGTCCCTGCAGATAGATTTTTAAAGACAATTCTAATTTTTTTAAAGATATGACTATTCAAATTATGTTTCATTTTGGACCAAATTTGTCCTTTCTGTCATCCATCTAGGTTGAGTGTGTTGTCATAACGTACATACTGTTTTCTAGTATATTCATTTTTATCTGTAGAGTTTTCTGTTCATTTATTTGTGGGAGAAAAAAGGGGAACCTTCAGTAGGATCTTTGCACTTTGATCCTCTCTGAAGCTCTAAAACCAGTCAGAATCACATGCTCATACTTAGTGTCTTCAGACAAACCAGGACTCAAATCCTAGAGCTTTCCCATGTAACTTCCAACATAGAGCAACAGTACCCCTATGTCTTGTGCTACTGCAGCTTGGCCGTGTTTGTAGGATTTTGAAAGATACTTTAAAATATCTTGGGAACCAGCAGTTAGTGTAATGACTATGTCGCTGGACTCCCATGTAGTCAACCACGGTTCGCGTCCTGGACCCGGTGGCTTAAAACTCACACCGGGGGAACCAGCAGTTAGCGTAATGGCTATGTCGCTGGACTCCCACATAGTCGACCGCGGTTCGTGTCCCGGACCCGGTGGCTTAAAACTCACGCCAGGCGCGTGTGCGTGCGTGCCCAAGATCCCGAGAGGAGAATGGAAGAGAAGGGATTGTGGCGTGACCATCCCCCCTGGGGGGTGATTTTTCGCTTTCTGTCTCTGTGTCTCTCTCTCTCTGTCTGGCGAGCGCACGTGCCCTATAGCAAAAAAAACCTCTCCAAAAAAAAATTATATATATCTTTATACCCTTAACAGTCTTCTTAAATATCTTATTTATTGTTGACTCATTAATTTAATTGTATTCAGAGAGTATACTCTGTAAAAATCCAGAGTTTAAAAAGTTGTGAATATTTGTTCTGGGAGCCAGCTTGTAGAATATTCAGTAAACCTCTCAAGCTCACTTGAAAGTAATACAGTTCAGTAATTGTGTTAAGTGTTATTCAGATTTTCTGTTACTTTACTGACTTTTTTTTTTAAGGCATCCACATGTGAATAAAATGTGTGAAGACTTATTAATATTTAAAAATATCTTAATTTCCTCATTCATATATGCCTTTGGGCTATTTTGATTGTTTGAAAGTTTTCTTTCATTTATTGGCTTTATATTGGTTGTTTTAGAAATTAGATATTTTTTAATTGCCAGGGGGTGCACCCTGGAGTATTGCAGCAGGGATATAGTGCTTTGTCTTCCAGAAGATCACTCTTAGGGACTTGTCAGGATGTTTCTGCACCGACTAGCTTCCTAGCCCCTCTGGAGTTGGTGCTGGCTTGACTAGTGGACCCAAGGTGTTATACCTGCCACTTTAACTGCAGTAGAAGTTACAAGAACAATAACAAAGTGGGAAAACCATGTGGGCTGAAGTGGCTCTCTTTTTCAAGGTTTCACACAAGCCATGTCACTGGTCTCAAAACTATGTACCCAATTCCCTAAAGACAGAGGGAGCCTCTAACGAGTCACCTTGAGGTCTGACCTAAGGCTGTTAGTTGCTTAGTCATCTCTATTTCTCTAATTTGTTGAGAATCTCCCCTCTGGATTTGAGCAATCAGTGGTAGGGGCTGCCCATAGACAATTTCACAGGGGAATTTCCTAGCTTTCAAAGAGTGCACCAAACCTGGAGCAGTGCCAGAGGCAAAAGGTTGCTCAAAGGCAGCCCCTGTATCTTTGCAGAGTTTGACCGTAACTGTCTTGTGAGTGCAATTCGTCCTTTTGACACATCCATCCTGAACTTTGTGGTCAGTAAGTGGTATGAAGCTTCCATTTTATGCCCAGTGTTTTAGCCACTCCTTGAGTCCCATTCAAAACAAATGTGGGTCCATTATCTTAACCTATAGTTAATGGTAGGCCATATCAAGGAATGATTTCTTTTAGTAGTGCCTTGGTAACTTCTCCCACCTTTTCTGTACAGGTTAGGAAGGCCTCTACCCACCCAAAAAAGGTGCAGACCAGTCCCAAGAGATGCTTATGCCCTTGGCACAGTTTTACTTCAGTTAAGTTTTTTTTCTAAGGCCTCAAAAGGTAATACACCAGTTGCCTGGACTCCCAGTGGCTTTGTTGGCCTCTGTGCAGAGTTGTTCTTTGCACAAGTTGTGCAGAGGTGACTGAATATCACACACAAGGTCGAAGACAGCTTATGAAATAGTATCAGCTTAAGGCTGCTTCCAGATTTGTTTTTCCCCAGTGTGTAACTTCATGATATCAGTTGACTAGGGAGTACCCCAATGCCTGGGGTACAAAGATTTGCCTATCTGGGAGCATCCACCAGCCATTCTTCTGCTCGACACTTTCTAACTTTCCCAAGACTTTCCTTACAAGTATAGGACTGATTGGACCAGAGTTCTGGCAACAGCAGCATTCTATTTGCTGGAGTGTTAGAGGCGTCTTCTTGGATCTGCTCATTTGCTGTTTCCTGTGCTGCCTAGTCAGTCAGTT
>NW_006159532.1:820887-824725 GCF_000334495.1 Tupaia belangeri chinensis | reverse complement strand
CAGCAGCCCCAACCCCCTGCCCCCACTCCCCACCATAAAAGATATCCTGGCCTCTTCCCAGCTATTCTTTTATTTGCTTTAAATAGGTCTTAACTTGACTATCCAGTGTTCCGAGGAGAAAACACAGATAAACAAAAAGGAGAAAACTACAATCTCAGCGTGGAGATAACTCATGGCTGCATCCTGATCTGCATCCTCCTAGACTTTTCTCCTGACACGTTTGCATGGATTAAAATGGGGTCATAGCAAACACTCGCTTTGCTGTCCACTCCATCCGTTCCTTGTTTCTCGGATGTCTTTCCACATCAGTCGATCCACTATCTCCATCAGCCACTGTGGTATTTTTAGTGGCTGTTTAACACCCCACCTTAGAGATGTCCTGTATTTTAGTCAACAAATCCCTGCTACTGGCTGGCAATTGGTTCCCGTGCTAGTTTAGTTTTGCTGTAGGGCATGTGTGCTCTCCAGAAACCAAAGGAGAGAGAGGGGGAAAGAGAAATTACCAACCCTCCCCCCTCCCCCCCAAGGAGGGGAAGCCACTCTGCAATTCTTTCTCCTCCATTTCCCCTCAGGATTTTGGGCACACACACACACACACAGACACACACACACACGCAGATGTGTTTTTCAAGCCACAGGGTCTTGGACTTGAACTGTGCAGTAGGCCATGTAGGATCCAGCTGTCTCAGTCACCATGCCATGCTATCTGCTGGCCACTCCAGTGTTTTGTTGTTATAAATAGCACTCCTCCACTCCCAGAACCAGCAGATGATGTTACGTGCTTGACTCCAATGTAGTTGTCCACGGTTCGAGTCTTGGACCTAGCGGCTTAAAACTCATGCCAGGTGCGTGCATGTGCGTGCCCAAAATCCCAAGAGGAAAATGGAGAAGAAGGCATTGCGGCATGGCCATCCCCCTGGGGGGTGATTTCTCGCTTTCTGTCTGTCCCTCTCTGTTTCTCCAATGAGCACACGCCCTATAGCAAAAATTTCTCTAAAAACAGAAACAAAAACAAAAGATAGCACCGCAATCAGCAGGATGGCGTGGCCTCCCCCTTTTTGCCTGTATCATGAAGTGTCTCCTCAGGACAGAGCCGCACAGGAGGGCTTGTTGAATCCGCTTCAAGGCCCCCATTCAAGGGGGCCGACTCTGCCTGCTCTGGGGTTGACATGACTCCGATGTCGATGCTGAGTTCAGGGTGTGTTCCTTGAACTCTTGACCTGCCAGGAGCTCACCTAGCAGGGACTCCACTTTGAGATTCAAGGCTAGAATGTCCTCTGCATCCTGCCCCCTCACCCCCATCTTTCACATCCAAGTCAGACTGCCTCTTCCCATCTGCCTCTGGTTCTCCTCTCTGGGGACTCTGGGATGGTGACATCTTTCTCTGTCCCCTGGCCTCTGTGTATACCACTGAACCAGTCACTTGGAACTCTAGGACTCGACCTGCTGTGGATGACTGTTTTCTCCTGAGGCATATACACCCCAGGAGTCAGGGCCGTCTCTCTGGGGCTCCCCGTGTCCACACTCCCCATAGCACCAGCACCGGGCCAGGTGCTCGCAGGCCCTCAGCGAGCCTGTGGTTTTCTGAGCCCCAGAGTGGAGGTGGCACAGCGAACACCACACACACACACACACACAGACACACACACACACGCAGATGTGTTTTTCAAGCCACAGGGTCTTGGACTTGAACTGTGCAGTAGGCCATGTAGGATCCAGCTGTCTCAGTCACCATGCCATGCTATCTGCTGGCCACTCCAGTGTTTTGTTGTTATAAATAGCACTCCTCCACTCCCAGAACCAGCAGATGATGTTACGTTGCTTGACTCCAATGTAGTTGTCCACGGTTCGAGTCTTGGACCTAGCGGCTTAAAACTCATGCCAGGTGCGTGCATGTGCGTGCCCAAAATCCCAAGAGGAAAATGGAGAAGAAGGCATTGCGGCATGGCCATCCCCCTGGGGGGTGATTTCTCGCTTTCTGTCTGTCCCTCTCTGTTTCTCCAATGAGCACACGCCCTATAGCAAAAATTTCTCTAAAAACAGAAACAAAAACAAAAGATAGCACCGCAATCAGCAGGATGGCGTGGCCTCCCCCTTTTTGCCTGTATCATGAAGTGTCTCCTCAGGACAGAGCCGCACAGGAGGGCTTGTTGAATCCGCTTCAAGGCCCCCATTCAAGGGGGCCGACTCTGCCTGCTCTGGGGTTGACATGACTCCGATGTCGATGCTGAGTTCAGGGTGTGTTCCTTGAACTCTTGACCTGCCAGGAGCTCACCTAGCAGGGACTCCACTTTGAGATTCAAGGCTAGAATGTCCTCTGCATCCTGCCCCCTCACCCCCATCTTTCACATCCAAGTCAGACTGCCTCTTCCCATCTGCCTCTGGTTCTCCTCTCTGGGGACTCTGGGATGGTGACATCTTTCTCTGTCCCCTGGCCTCTGTGTATACCACTGAACCAGTCACTTGGAACTCTAGGACTCGACCTGCTGTGGATGACTGTTTTCTCCTGAGGCATATACACCCCAGGAGTCAGGGCCGTCTCTCTGGGGCTCCCCGTGTCCACACTCCCCATAGCACCAGCACCGGGCCAGGTGCTCGCAGGCCCTCAGCGAGCCTGTGGTTTTCTGAGCCCCAGAGTGGAGGTGGCACAGCGAACACTGCCTCTCTGTACAGATGGAAGCTGAGGGTTGGGCTGGTCCCTTCCTGCTATGGCTCTTCCACCCCTTTCTCATTGCACGTCCTCTCACCCCACAGGTCTTAGGTCCTGAGGCTGCTGCAGACTATGGGTACGACGGCCAGCACAGCCCAGCAGACAGTCTCGGCGGGCATCCCCTTTGAGGGCCTCCAGGGCAGCGGCGCAATGGATGGGCGGCACTCACTCAGCGTCCACTCCTTCCAGACCCCAAGCTTGCATAACAGCAAGGCCAAGTCCATCATTCCCAACAAGGTGGCCCCTGTTGTGATCACGTGAGTAAGCATGTTTTTGGAAGACTTGGCCCCTAGGGACCTGCTTGGAGGGGCAGTGACATTACAGCACGTGATGCTTACACGCCGCCTTTGGTTTCATAGATGAAGACTGCTGAGGCCCAGAGGGGGTAGGCAGCTTGTTTGGAGTGCCTCAGCAAGCATGTGGCAGAGCTGGCTGGGTCTCCCAGGGCCCCTGGGCCCCGTTGCTTATCACATGCGCCAGGGCACGTGGAGCAGGGGCAGGGGCTGGAGGGATACCCTTTTGAAAATAATTTTGGCCAGACATTTTCCAAGGAAGTTTATATACTTCAGTGCATATAGGAGTTAGCCTTTGATATTTTCCATGGCCAATAATTATGGCTCAAAACTGAGGTTAACACAGGCTGTCTGAGGACGTAGGGCTGAACAAGCTGGAAGCTGCTGGTTGGCTCTCCTAATTAGGTCCTTCAGGAACATTCCCAGAGGAGGCAGAGGGTTTGTTCTGGCAGGTTCTGAGGGTTTGTTTGGCAGTATATTTGGAAGTGGGGCCTGCAGCGGCCCCTGAAAGCCCGTCTGTCCTGTGGGGCTTGGATGAAGGAGTGGGCTCTGGGCGGCCTGAGGACAGGAAGATGGAAGGGACGATGGGTCGGTCTCCTGGGGAGTTGGGAAGCCTGTGCTTTCCATCACATCCGGGCCCTCCAGGATGTGGGAGGACGGCTTGGTGAGCTGAGAACTCAGTGTGTCCCACACGGAAGTTTGGCAAAGGTCTCACAGATGGGTCCATCTGTGTCAGGAAACCCAAGGGGTGGGGATGACAAATCCTGCCTGTGAGATCTGGGGCCAACAGGAAAACCATACTCATAGTACATAGCTGTGCTCCTGGTGGGAGGGA
>NW_006159532.1:815436-820562 GCF_000334495.1 Tupaia belangeri chinensis | reverse complement strand
GGAAAGAGGTCATATAAGGAAACTCGATGTGAAGTCTCCTTGTCCAGTGCTCCTCACCTCCATTCCACCCCTGCCTCTCAAAGGCAGTTCTTTTGCAAGGAGGACCCAGCATCAGATCATGAACTCTGGGAGGTGTGTCTTGTTCATGGTTACCGTGGGCATCCTAACTTTATGTCTCAGATGCACAGTAAGTCTTACTTGAGCGTCAGGACCTTCGCCTGGTTAGACTCTATCATTGCCCGTGAGTCTTGTTTGAGATCACTTGTGTAGACGTCTACCTACTAGTAGTAGCAATAATTACATCAGTGAACGTTTACTGTCACCAGGCATGAGGCTGACACTTAATATTCCTTAGCATAGGTAAGTCTCCAGAAGTCCTGGAGACTGAGCTACTGATAGAGAACTATGGAGTTACCAAGCGATGGAGTTGGGCTTTAGCCCAGGCGTCAGGGTCACCACACGGGGTGGTGGAATTCATTGGCAGTGTAGGAATTATTTTTGACACAATGTGATGGCGGAACCATCCAGTGACAAAGCCTTAATCAGTGTACAGCTTAGGTCACTGCAACACGCTAACCCCCAGAGGGGATGCCTTAATGAAGGTGGAAGCTGCTCTTTAGCATGAAAGTCCAGGAGGTGATCCAGGCTGGTGTGGCTGCCCCATATCCATCCAGGCTTCTCTCTTCTTGTCCCACCATAATCAACATTTGGCTTCCATCTTGTGTTCTAAGATGGATGTTCTACTTCTGCCATCGCTTCTGGATTTTAGCCAGGAAGGAGAGAGGACAAAACAAAAGTCACCTTCCTTTGAGAATGACCCAGAATTTGCATATGACCCTTTTCCTCGCATCTCACTGGCCAGAACATAATCACATGACCGTAGCTGGCTGTAAGGGATG
Organism: Tupaia belangeri chinensis; assembly: GCF_000334495.1. Classification (NCBI taxonomy): domain Eukaryota; kingdom Metazoa; phylum Chordata; class Mammalia; order Scandentia; family Tupaiidae; genus Tupaia; species Tupaia belangeri. Next base: position 819,663 of record NW_006159532.1, on the reverse strand, counting down.
CTGGGAAATGTAGTTTTCAGCTGGATAGTCGTCTCCAGTCACAATTCCGGGTTGCTATTGCTGAAGAAGAAGGGGAAAGTGGGTACGGGGGACAGCAGGCCACACATGGGTAGTTGTGTGGGCAGGGATGGGGGGCCCTGCTGTGGGCTCTAGCGAGGTTGGAGAGGACCCCGACCATGGAAGTTCCATTTGGTCCCTGGCAGGTACAACTGCAAGGAGGAGTTCCAGATCCATGATGAACTGCTCAAGGCCCATTACACTCTGGGCCGGCTCTCGGACGTCAGCCCTCAGCACTACCTGGTGCAGGTGAGTGCAGGCTCTGCCCTCCAGCTTCTCCTTGCCCCACACCCTGTTCTTTTTCCTCACAATTCCCTCCCTCATCTCCCTCCTTTTTCTTCTTCTCTCTCAGCTCTATAGCCTCAGCTCTTCTTAAAGGCCAGGGCAGCATTACTTTCCACTATACTCTCTGGGGTCTTTGTCCTGGCTTCTTGGGACCTCTGCTTCCTGCTCTCTGTCATCCTGTCCTTGTCCTGCCTGCGCCTCTTCCCTCAGGGCACTAGGGGAACAGAGCTGGGTGCATGAAGGTCCAGGGACCCCCAGCCTCTGCTCTCTCCCAGACTAGGAGTCTCCACCTTGTTCTCTTTCGAAGTTTCAGAATGGGCCAGCATACTAGTTAAGGGAGCCAGGTCCCATATGGCTGACTCTGCGATTTGAATCCCAGCTCCGGCAACTTGAAAACACTGAGTGCACGTGTGTGCATTTCCCAAATCCCAGCAGATTGGAGAAATAGAGGACAGTGGGATTGAGGCTTGACCACGCCCTACTGGGGGATGCTTTCTCCCTCTCCCTCTCCCTCTCTCTGTTTGGCAAGTGCATGTGCCCTTGCCAGAACTCCTCTGACTTAGCTTTTTCTTGTTTTGCTTTACATATCTCCTAGACAGTAAAGTCCATGAGGGCTGGCATTTTTTAAGGTTACTTTATTTACTTGCCTGAGTGGGAGAGACAGAGAGACCGAGTCAGCACCCCCAGCAGGGTCCTGATGCCGCAGTCCACCCCGAGCCTTCAGCCAGCCGGGGATCAGGGGCACACGCACACCGGTGCTCAGGGAGCTCAATGGACGTGAGCCGGCAGCCCTCTGTGTGGGTCAGCCTCGCAGAATGTCGCGTTTTGCTGTGCCTGCCTGGCTCCAAGGGCCGGTACTTTCAATCTGTTGCTCACTGCTGTGGTGCCAGGGCTTAGAGCAGCGTTTGGAAGCAGCGTAGGTGCTGAGTAAATATTCGGTGAATGAATGAATGAATGATTGTGATTAAACTGTGCTTGCTGAAGGAAGAGGGGATTTCTGGCTCATCTGTGGGAGTACTAGGCCCACTTCCTCTCTGTCAGGCAGTGTGGGTGTGGGTTCTGCTGGAGGCAGGGGGAGCGGGGGGAAGGACCCTGGGTTTCCTTGTCCCTGGGGATGAGCCTTTCTGGTTCTCTCTGTTCTCACTTGGCTGGGTAGGCAGTACTCTCCTCTTTCCTCTGCAGTCGTTGCGTCTGTTCTTCCCAGTCTGGGCAGGATGGGGACCCATCTATCTTCGGAACTGGCTGGGCCCTAGCAAGGGTTGGCACAGTTGACCTCTGTTTGGTTCCTGCTACCCCAGCTACACCTCCCCACTCAGACCTTTTCTCCATGCACGCTCTCTGGGGGCGAGAGTCAGCTCTGCTCCTGGAGTGCCTCTTCCTGCTTTTTCTTCAAGGCCTGGCTCAGATGCCACTGCATGCATGAAGCCTTCTCCGGTTCCCCCTCAGGAGTTGTCTTTCTTCTTCTTGCACTTCGGTACCTTTCTTCGGATCATGTGTTTTGTCTATTTTGCCCATGAGCCTGCAGGCAACTTGAGAGCAGGCCTGTGTGCCCTTCATGCCTCATTTCCCCGTGTCCTGTCCCCTGCCTGTAGAAGATGCTTCTGGGTCATCTGAGTGACCCTTGTGGTTTTCCCCGCCAGGGCCGCTACTTCCTGGTGCGTGATGTTACTGAGAAGATGGACTTGCTGGGCACCCTGGGGAGCTGTGGGGCCCCTAACTTCCGCCAGGCACGGGGCGGGCTCACCGTGTTCGGCATGGGACAGCCCAGCCTTGCAGGGTTCAGGCAGGTTCTGCAGAAACTCCAGAAGGATGGACATAAGGTAAGGATGCGCTTTCCGGCAGGGGCCGACCATCCATTCTGGGGAACAGGCCTCAAGGAGGGGCAGGCCTGCCAGGGTGGCCATTTTGCTCAGCATGGATGGGACATTGTGGTGAGCGTACATTATTACATTGTCCTGTGTGGTCACACAGCCCTTAAACCCAGACCCCAGACCCAGGCAGTGGACTCTGAAGGCCTGCTTGCCACAGCTTCCCTTACCTGCCTGATAGGAAGTGGGGTTTTGTGTGTCCCCACACGGACCAAGTGTCTGCTGTAATTGCAGGCTTCCCGGAGGCAGCGGGAGTCTAAATTGACCTGGGGTGAAAGCGGAGGAGCCTTGAGTGAACCAGGATGAGGTGGTGGTGGAGGCTAGGCGCAGGCCCCGTATCTCAGCCTGAGCACGCATTCCTTGAGGGTGGAGTCTGCCCACACACCTCCCGCTGCCTGAGTGTGCTCCGTGGATGAGTGATGGCATGGTGACGTGCATCCACTTCTTCAGCCGATGTTTACCCAGGGCTCTGTGCTGGGAATTGCGGGCGTATAAACTTGATTATGGTGGGATTTTGCCTTCAGGGAACTTCCAGCCCATTAAGGGAGAAAAGGTGCCCTCATGGACAGTGTAACACAGCTCGGGCGTGACCACCAGGAAAGACAGATCCGGGATGCTTGGCCCTGAGTGGAGGGTGGGCTCAGTGTGACCGGGAGGGTCGGGAGGTGGCATGTGGTCTGAACTTTGCTTCTTAGGTAGGATTGGGGTGGGGGCAGGGTAGGGTGCTGGGTCCTGAGGAGAGAGAATGGCTGGGCAAGGCCCTGAGGTGGGGCCTGTGGGAGTGCCCTTGTTGGGTGGTGCTGACGGCTCCTTCCTCTGTGGCCTCTGGCAGGAGTGCATCATCTTCTGTGTGCGGGAGGAGCCCGTGCTGTTCCTGCGTGCCGACGAGGACTTCGTGTCCTACACACCCAGGGACAAGCAGAATCTCCAGGAGAACCTCCACAGCCCGGGGTCCGGGGTCCAGGCAGATAGTCTAGAGCTGGCCATCCGGAAAGAGGTGAGGGTCACGCCTGTGGGGGGAGCTGTCCTCCTAGCGAATCTCAGGCGGCCAAGCTGAGACCCTAGTCATGCCTGCTTTGTAGAGGTGCTTCTTGTGCAGACAGCCCCCCATCTGGTTCTCGCCAGCCCCCTCTCCCCAACTTCAGTGTCCTGCTGGGTGGGCAGCTGGCTGCAAGGCTGACTCCTGGACTTCCTGTTCTGTCTCTGCTCTGCCGCTTTTCCACCTGCTTTACTCCATGCTCAGCACTTCCTGAGAGAGGGCTCTGCCGCACGGACAGAGCCAAGCAGGAGGCCAGAGCTGGAGTTCAGCCCCGTGAGCTGGGAGGCCAAGTGAGGCACCTCTTCCTCTTCCTTCCCTTCACACCACAGGAGCCTGTCAAGGTCTCTGAGGCTGTTGGCAGAGCATTGAGGTGTGTCAGTAGAGTACGGGGGTCACAGAGTCTCCAGAGGCCCACAGGCAGGAACCGAGCGTGGCTAGTGACTGTCTGCTCTCCCCCCTCAGGCCTCCTGTGCCCTCTGCTCCTTTCTGCTCAGCTCCAGCTGACTAGGCCTCACCCCGGCCTGGTGCTCCTGCTGCCCGCTGGGCGAGTCCATGTGTAGGTGCGGCCTTCAGGCCAGTGGCCAGTGCTGGTCTCTCAGGACTGGGTCTAGAGCGATTCTGACCAGAGTTCCCTCCTGGATGGACAGAAGCCTGTCGGTAGCCTCCATGTGGCCCGGTCACTCCTGCGCTCACCCAGGATGGTCAGGGAGGGACCTAGAAGTCAGATCATGGCCCACTGACCCCACCCCCTCACCCCCAGATACACGACTTTGCCCAGCTGAGTGAGAACACCTACTATGTGTACCACAACACCGAGGACCTGCGGGAGGAGCCCCGCGTCGTGGCCGTCCGGGGTGAGGATGACGTGCACGTGACTGAGGAAGTGTATAAGCGGCCGCTGTTCCTGCAGCCTGCCTACAGGTATGCGGCTGGGCTTCCTGCGCTGGCCCCAGCTTGCTCTGGGCCTGCTCTCCCGCT
>NW_006159532.1:812521-814991 GCF_000334495.1 Tupaia belangeri chinensis | reverse complement strand
CAGGAACGGAGCGTGGCTAGTGACTGTCTGCTCTCCCCCCTCAGGCCTCCTGTGCCCTCTGCTCCTTTCTGCTCAGCTCCAGCTGACTAGGCCTCACCCCGGCCTGGTGCTCCTGCTGCCCGCTGGGCGAGTCCATGTGTAGGTGCGGCCTTCAGGCCAGTGGCCAGTGCTGGTCTCTCAGGACTGGGTCTAGAGCGATTCTGACCAGAGTTCCCTCCTGGATGGACAGAAGCCTGTCGGTAGCCTCCATGTGGCCCGGTCACTCCTGCGCTCACCCAGGATGGTCAGGGAGGGACCTAGAAGTCAGATCATGGCCCACTGACCCCACCCCCTCACCCCCAGATACACGACTTTGCCCAGCTGAGTGAGAACACCTACTATGTGTACCACAACACCGAGGACCTGCGGGAGGAGCCCCGCGTCGTGGCCGTCCGGGGTGAGGATGACGTGCACGTGACTGAGGAAGTGTATAAGCGGCCGCTGTTCCTGCAGCCTGCCTACAGGTATGCGGCTGGTCTTCCTGCGCTGGCCCCAGCTTGCTCTGGGCCTGCTCTCCAGCTGCGGCCTCGGTTTTGCTGTCTGCAGGTGGCGTCCCTGGTATTAAATACTGATCTCTCCTATGGTGGGTGGCATTTCCAAGCTGCTGGGGACTTTTGGGGGTATGTGGAGGGATGGCCAGGGTGGGTACTGGCTTGATGGCTGCTCCCCCTCACCTGGCAGGTCCCATCCACTGCCCCTGCCAGAACAGGGGGCCCCCCTGGAAGCCCAGTTTGATGCCTTTGTCAGTGTCCTCCGGGTAAGTGGGGGTGGGAGGTAGAGCGTGGCCTGGTGGCAGGGCCAATGTGGCAGGTGCCTGGGGCGCTGGTCTCCATGGAGCTGTTCAGGGAAGGCGTGGCCTCTGGCTTTCCTCACAGGAGGGTTTTCTGTGCAGTGGATGGGGGTCTGGTGTGCTGGGGGAGTGCACGTCTAGGTGTGTGTGCTGGAACGCTTCCGTGTGTGCTGTGTCTCTGTGGAGGTACGTGAGTCTCTGCGTGCATGTGCGTGTGCGTCTCTGTGTGTGGATTTGTGCGCAGGTGCTCTCTGGTACTTGTCTGACAGGAGTCTAGCCCCACCTGTATGAGGCCTGGATTCCAACCTTGGCCTGGGTTCTGACCTGCTGTGTGGTCTTGAGCAAATCACTTCCCTTCTCTGAACCTCGAGTTCCTTATTTCTCTAGAGTGGTGCTGAGCTAATATGTTCTGAGTGTGGTGGTGTTTCTCTGTTCCTGTCCGTCCGGGATGGGACCTTATGTAATGAGCCTCTCACAGGGGTGTCAGATACTGGCCCCCTCCGAGCAGCTGCTAGCTCAGTGGGCAGCTCTGGGGCAGGTGGGTTGTGGGTTTGACTCAACAGGCTGAGCTCCTCTGACTCCACCTGGCTGTAGCCTATGAGAGGGTGGGGAAGGCCACGAGCCCCCTTCCCGACCTAGTCGTCAGCCTAGGGGTTTCGGGGTCACACTGCTGTCTGACAGCCGTGGTCTTTCCCCAGGAGACCCCCAGCCTTCTGCTGCTCCGTGATGCCCACGGGCCTCCACCTGCCCTCCTCTTCAACTGCCAGACAGGTGTGGGCAGGACCAACCTAGGCATGGTCCTGGGCACGCTCACCCTGTTTTTCCACCGTGGGACCACTGCACAGCCAGAGTGAGTGGCCTGGATCTCCGTGCCCAAGGGGCTGTGAGGATGGGGGAGTGTGGGATTGGACACGATCACATTTCATTTCCTTGTTTGCCACAGACGTGCTGGGTAACCTGGAGAGAGTCACCTGGCTTTTCTGGGCCTGTTTCCCTTGTGGGGAAATGCCCCTTGCTTCCCCTAATGTGATTGAGAAGGAGCCTCTAGCCTGGTGCCTCCTGGTACCACGTAGGCGGATGGTGAGCAGTGCTGCCGTCCCAGAGGCCTTGGGAGCCCTACTGACACTGCCGATCCCTGTGTTGTCAGGGCTGCCCCCCTGCAGGCCAAGCCACTGCCCATGGAGCAGTTCCAGGTGATCCAGAGCTTTCTCCACACGGTGCCCCAGGGAAGGAAGATGGTAGAGGAGGTGAGCGAGGGTGGGACAGTGTGTGTGGGGGGTCATTCTTCTCACCACGAGGGGTCTCTTTCTCCCCTTCACCAACCCTGTTCTTCCTTTTCTCCCCTGTCGCCTTCCCTTGACCCTGCTCCCCTTCCCTGCCCGTCCCCTTTCCTACCCCGCACCCTGCACCAGGTGGACAGAGCCATCAGTGCCTGTGCCGAGTTGCACAACCTGAAGGAAGTGGTCTTGGAACACCAGAGGACGCTGGAGGGCATCCGGCCAGAGAACCCAGCACGGGTGAGACCCGGGCCGCACGGGAGCCTCTGCTTTGCAGGAACCCGGTGGTCTGAGTTCGTGAGGCTGAGGCCTGGTTTCTTTCAGCCTGACTGCTCCTGGCTGCACCTTCTCCCACGAGAAGAGC
>NW_006159532.1:809214-812505 GCF_000334495.1 Tupaia belangeri chinensis | reverse complement strand
GTTTTCAGAGGAAGGGAGATGGGGTGCTGGGCCTGCAGGAAGGACGAGGGAGAGGGAAGTTTACTTTCCCTGACCAGGTCCCCTCTGCTGCAGGATAAACAGGATGGAGGAAGGGGCTGCTGGCCATGGCTGCTGGGCCTCTGAACTCAGCTGCCTCCCACCATCAGGCTCCCCCTGCTTGTTTGCACACACCTCCTGCTGATTCTCTGGGAAGGCTGGGTCTGGCTTAGCCGGCTGCTCCCGGAAGAGTGATGAGCCCGTCTCTCAGCAGACTCCTACGATCTGGGGGAGATGGACTCAACAGTGTTTGCACAGTGCTCAGGAAAGAATAAAGCCTGCAGGTTTTTTTTTTTTTTTTTTTTTTTAACTTTTAGTTTTGCTTCAGGCCTTTGTGCTTGCTGTAGGGACAGAGAGAGAGGAAAAGTGAGAAACCACCTCCCCATGGGAAACGATGTGGCTATTCTTTCCCTCCATTTGGGATTTTGGACACACACCTGGAGTATTTCTCAAGCTGCCAGGTCAAGGACTTGAACCGTGTAGTAGGCCATGTGGGATCCAGTTGTCTTCACCACCACACTGCAGCTGGCCCGTACAGAACTTTCATTTTCTTCTTCAACACTTAAAAACAATATATTTTAAAAGCTATATACTGTGATGGAAAATAAATTATAGAAGGAAAAAACTTGCTTGCAATCCCGGTGCAGCTGCTGTGAGCTTTGGGGCTGGGGCCGCGCTTTCCCGTGTGCTCTCCTATGTAGGTGGCCTCGCACACGTTGTGCCTCCCACTTGTTCCGTTCACCTTGGCAGCATTGGGCTTGCCATGTCTGTACCTGGGTTTTGGTCTTGACAGCCCAATGGCTAGGTGACTTATGTCCATGTGTGGTTCAGCCTTCATTGGCTTGATGCCCGGGTGCCTGTCCTGCCTCTGCCTCTTACAGGCGTGCGGACCTGGGCAGCCACTCAGCTGCTCTGTACTTCCGATTCTCCATTTGTAGAACGGGGCCAGTAATGGTCCCTCCCTCAGGGGCCGCTGTGGGGTTAGGTGAGGCAGGATCCATTCAGCTCTTAGGAGAGCGCCTGGCCCAGCGCAGGTGTCCTTGGGATGGGCCTGCTGTGTTATAGGAGGTGGTTCTCCTGGCTGGACAGCGGGGTTGATTCCTCGTCCTCACCTGTGTGAACACTTAGGCGTTGAGCAGCTTCCCGAAAAGGAGGGCTTTAATGTACTTAGGGTTCCTTCCTGCATCTGTGTTAGAGGTCAGCAAACTGTGGCTCGGAGGTCATGTCCAGCCTGTCACTTGTTTCTGTGAGTAGGTTTAACTGGACAGAGTCTCGTGATTCTCTGTGTGCTGTCTGCGGCTGCTCTGATGCAGAGCTGAGCAGTGGCATCAGAGACCAGGGCGTCTGCAAGCCTAGAATATCTTGTCTTTATGGGAAAATTTTGCCAGCTCTGTCCCAGGATTCCCAAAGATGGGATTAAACTGCTGTGAGGAGCATGGCCCTTCTTTAGGGCCTGTACAGATTTTGCTTCTCCAAAGGGTACCAACCTGGCTGCAGAACCCCGAGACCAAACTTTGAAGGACAGCCTGCTATGCAGGAGGTGCAGGGCTAGGGTTAGGAGACCCCGGGGAATGCAGCTGTTTGGCCCCAGCTGTATGACTTTGAGGAAGTCATTTCATGTCTCCGAACTTCGGGTTCCCCTCTGTAAATTAGGGGGTAACAGTAATGCTCTTAAGTGCTCTTACTAAGGTTTGTTTTCTTGTGGGATTAAGGGGGACCTCTGACTTAGGAAGGGTGTTTGTAACCTTGCTTCCTCAGCTCAGAGGGCACGCAGCCCTGACACGGAGAGTGTCACTGGAGCAGGGAATAGAAACTCCTGAGTTGGGGCTGGGAGCCTGCTCGGGAAGGCAGTCCGTACACAGCTGTGGGTCCAGTGTAGTCACCAGCAGCTCTCTCTGCACCATGGGCTAAATGGGTTGAGGTTGAACTGCTGGAAGAGCTTCAGCCCAGCAGAACCGTGTCATGAAGGCTGTCTTCCGTGGAGTTCTGAGGCTAGCCTTCCGCCCTTCTGGGGGTGGGGATGGGGCTGTCTGAGGAGCCCCTTCCTAATGCCCTCCTTCTCTGCCTCTCCTTTCAGGGAAGCGGCAGCCAGCCCAGTGTCCGGCAGAGGGCGCTGTGGGGCCTGGAGCGGTACTTCTACCTGATCCTGTTTAACTACTATCTCCATGAGCAGGTGGGGCTGTGGGAGGTGCAGACCCACACCTTTCCTCCTGGGCCTGGGGCGAGAAGGGGGAGGCCAGGAGAGACCCAGATGGAAGGGGCGGTCTCTGAGCAGGCCAGTTTTGGGGATGCCCCACCTTGACAAGGGAATCAGATGTCCTGGTTTTTCCTCATTCACCCTGTTCCTGCTAGGGCCATGGTGGCTGTCTTGGGGCTACCCCACCAAGGGCAGGCAGGGAGAGTTCAGGGTGGCCTCATGCCCCTGAACTCCCTGTCTCTCTGCCTCGGGCTGCAGTACCCGCTGGCCTTTGCCCTCAGTTTCAGCCGCTGGCTGTGTGCCCACCCTGAACTGTACCGTCTGGCTGTGACGCTGAGCCCAGCCGGGCCTGTGGCCCCCAGCGACCTGATTGCCAAGGGCTCCCTGGTGAGTGCACCTGGCTGTCTCAGGAGGCGGGAGTGGGGTGGATCGGACCCAGTGAACACTTGATTCCCGTGGGGTCAGGTGAAGACTTGCTGGTAGGGTCGGGGAATCATCTTGGGAATAGAATTGGGTCATTCTTAGCCCCCAAGAAGCGTTGCTCCGACCTCTCCTGGGCAGCGCCGAAGCTCCAGATGTGCACAGGTGCTCTGTGAACTGTGCAGCGCTGACCACCTGCTGCCCTCTTTGGGCCGGGTTTGAACTGCTGTGGGGCTGCAGCAGGCTGCTGCGGGTCCCAGGACTGGCACTCTCTCCACAGGGCTTGGATGATCTTGTCTCTCCCGATGCGCTCAGCACCGTCAAAGAGATGGATGTGGCAAACTTCCGGCGGGTGCCCCGCATGCCCATCTATGGCATGGCCCAGCCCAGTGCCAAGGTGCCCGTTTCCCGGGGCCTGGGGCAGCTCGTGGGAAGGGAAGGGTTGAGCTTCGATTGATGGCCCTCCTGTCCCAGGCCCTGGGGAGCATCCTGGCTTACCTGACCGACGCCAAGAGGAAGCTGCGGCAGGTCGTGTGGGTCAACCTGAGGGAGGAGCCGGTGCTGGAGTGTGACGGGCACACCCGCAGCCTGCGGTGGCCCGGGGCCCCTGTGCGCCC
>NW_006159532.1:783963-808715 GCF_000334495.1 Tupaia belangeri chinensis | reverse complement strand
GCCCCCTGTGGGCCCTGAGCAGCTGGAGCTGAGACCTCCTGCCCGCCACAGCCTGCCTTGGAGGCCTGGGGCATTGGCCGGGGAGGGTCTTGGAAGGTCCCAGATGGATACACTGAGGCACTGAGATTTGTACTTGGGGAGCGCCTGATTCAGGCCCCTGGTCCAGTGCCCTGGTCCCCTGCCTGGCTCTGCGGGTGGTTCTGATGCCCAAGACTCCACAGGGGCAGGAGTGAGCCTAGAAGCCAGGCTGGGTCCCAGCCCTGCAGGCTGGCCTGGTGGGACCTGCAGGCTGCCTCAGAGGCCTGTGCCTCTGTCTGCCCTCCACCAGGCCCTGGAGAGCCAGCTGAAGACCCACCTGAGCGTTCCTTCCCTGGGCACTGAGGGCCCCCCGACCCACAGGTTCCAGAGCTGTCTCACCACGCAGGAGATCTTCAGCCAGCACCGCGGGGCCTACCCTGGCCTCAGCTACCACCGCATCCCGGTGCCAGACTTCTGTGCCCCCCGTGAAGAGGTGAGGGCAGGCTGAGGTCTCTAGGGATGGCCAGAAGGCCTGGGCTGGGCCCAGGGAGGAGAAGGCAGCTCCAGCTGCCCTGTGGAGCTGGGGAACTACCTCGCCAGGTCTTGAGATGGGCCTCATGCATCGTGTTTGTTTGTTCAGTATCCCCATTGGGGTGAGTGTGAGTGTGCATGTGCATGTGCGTGTGCATGTGTGTTACAGGGATGTATATATGTGGGGTGGGCATGGCCACAGTTTGTGGTGTGCGAGTGTCTTTGTTGGGGGCTGTGTTTGTTTCGTGTAGGTGCCATTGAGGAGTAGGTTCATGTGTGGTGTGGTTCTTTTTATGGAGCTTAGGATCGTCTTTATTGGATATGTGTGTGGGGTCATGTAGTGTGTGTACGTGGAGTCGTGTGGGAGGCTGTTGTGTGGAGTGCTTGCGTGTGACTCTGAGGGTGTTTGCATGTGGGATCTGTAGGTCTGTGACACATGAGGACATTTCAGAAAGTTCATGGAAAAATGGATTTAAAGTATGAGTTTCTTGGTGCAGAAAGTTTTAAAAATCTGTGCGTCGTTTTTTTTGTATTACACACTTCCATGAACTTGTTGTGGACCCTGCGTCCACCCTCATGGACATTTGCATTGTGTGTGTCTTTCAGGCACGTGGATACACTGCGTGGTACATGGGTAGTGCTGTAGGGATGTCCTGCAGGTCCCCTCCTGACCTCGCTCCACGCTGTGGGTCTCGCTGCCTGTTGTCTGTCGCCTCCTGGTGGCTGCATGCTGTGGCAAGCCTCTGCCCTTCTGCTGGCACCAGGCTGGGCTGGGGCAGCTGCTGGGGGCAGCAGGGCCAGGGGTCCATGTAACCCAGGGTACAGCCCAGCAGAGTGGCATCCACACAGGGGGATTATCTCAGGAGGCTTTCAGTTGGGCCTCGCATGCTGCGTGCGTGTGTGCACATGCCCAGTAAGCGTGTAGGGGTGAGTGTGTGTGTTACAGGGCTGTGGGTATGTGTGTGTCCGTCCGTGTTGGGGGATGTGTACGCAGTGTGTGGGTGACATTGTGGAGTATGTGCACACCTGTGGTGTATATGCTTTCGTGGAGTTTGTGCAGTGAGTGTTCGTTGGAGTGTACATGTGGGATAGCTTGAGTCCCTGGCGTGAGCAGTGTCTGCTCACGAGTCCCTTCCTGGGTGTAGGGTGAGGGCAGACTTGCTGCTCGTGGGGAGTGGTTTTCACAAGCCTGTGGTCTCACGTGTACTCCAGTGAGTTGTCTGTATGCCGGGCTGTGAGCCCGACAGGGTTGCAGGCACCAGGGCTACCTGTGCACAGGGCCACACTGCACGTGTGTGTGGCAGCAGGCACCGCTGGCTCAGACTGTGGGCTCCCCACCCAGGACTTTGACCGACTGCTGGAGACCCTGCGGGCGGCCCTCGCCAAGGACCCGGGCACCGGCTTTGTGTTCAGCTGTCTCAGCGGCCAGGGCCGGACGACGACCGCGATGGTGGTGGCTGTGCTGGCCTTCTGGCACATCCAAGTATGTGTGGCCTCCCCTGTGAGGATGGGGCCTGCCCAGGCTGGGGGCACCGGCTCGGGGACGCTGGCTGTGGTGGGGGTGTGGTTGCAGAGCCCCATCAGTCCCGGGCACACCCTGGGGTCCTGGCAGGGGGAGGTGCAGCCTGGGTGGACGCCCTGTCCCAGCACCGTCCTCTCTCAGGGCTTCCCCGAGGTGGGCGAGGAGGAGCTTGTGAGCGTACCTGATGCCAAGTTCACCAAGGGCGAGTTTCAGGTGAGCAGGCCTGTGAAATCCCTGGGGGCCCTTGAGCGGGAGTGGGGAGGAGGAAGAGAAGGAGTCCTCCTCCTGGCAGGTCGGGGAGTCTTCAAAGCTCTTTCCAGCGCTGTCACTTCCTTCAGCTCGTTGTGCCATGATTCCTATTTCAGAGATATGCAAACCGGGGCACAGGGAGGGGCAGCTTGCCTCCACCCCAGGGCCAATCAGGGAGAGGGAATAGAGTGCCCTGGGGGAGGTCACTGGCCACCATCTTGTCTGGGACCAGGCTGTGGTTGGTGACCTTGGTGTGGGGCCCCTCTGCTCTACCGTTCCCATTTCAGTTCAGGCACTCAGTGGGCAGCTGCTAACCAAGCATATTCAGCCATCCCTGCGTCCCGCCCCTGCTGGGTGCCATGTGCCTTCTCCTCAGACACCCCGTGAGCAGGCAGCGTCATCCCCTCAGAGTGGGCTCCTGGCTCTCTGGCTGTCAGTGTCGTGGCCAGCCTCTGTCTACCTGGCCAGATGGCCATGTGCCTCTCCCTGCCCTCCCTACAGTCCACCACCCTGACCTCCACGCGGTTCCTCAAGCTCCTCAAGCCCTTTCCGCCTCTGGGCTTCTGCATATGCTAGTGTTCCATGGTCCTCTCTACTCTGCCTTCTTTTGGTTGATCCTCTGATTTGCCTTTTTTTTTTTTTTTTAAGGTGGTAAAATGATACATAACAATTTTTGCCATTTTAACCTTTAAATTTTTTTTTAAAGTTTTTGCTATAGGGTACACGTGCTCACCAGAGAGAGAGAGAGAGAGAATGAGAGAGAGCGGAGAGAGAGAGAGAGAGAGAGAAGTCACCCCCTATGGGGGATGGCCATGCCACAATCCCTTATCCATCATTCTCCTCTTGGGATCCTGGGTATGCCCGCACACGTACCCAGCATGATTCCTGAGCTGCTGGGTCTGGGACTTGAACTGTGAAGCTGGCCTTATGGGGTCCAGTGCCTCCAAACTCTAAACCACCTACTCACGTCAGCCATTTTTTTAAGGTTTTTGCTGTAGGGTGCGTGCACTCACCAGAAAGAGAGAGAGAGAGAGAAAGTGAGAAGTCACTACCCTAGGGGGGATGACCATGCCGCAATTCCTTCTCCTCCATTCTCATCTCAGGAATTTGGGCACTCATGCACACGGGTCCAGCATGATCTTCAAGCCACTAGGTCTGGGACTCGACCGTAGTTGGCCATGTGAGAATGTAGCACCTGAACCATCATGCCATCTGCTGTCCTATCATTTTTAATTGTACAGTTTAGTAGCATTAAGAACATTCGTATTTGTTCCATCACCGTCATTCATCTCACTTTTTTCTCTTATAAAACAGAAACTCTATCCATTAAACAAGGACTGCCGGATTCTCCTCCCCGGCACCTGGCAACTCCTTTGTAAACCATTCTCCTTTGTAATCTTTATGAATTCGACTGTTCTAGTTCCTCATAGAAGTGGAATCATACAGTCTTTGTCTTTTATGACTGGTTATTTCAGCTTAGCATGATGTCCTTAGGGTCTATCCATGTCGTCGCATGTGTCAGAATTTCACCCTTTTTAAGGCTGACTAAAATCTCATTGTGTGCATGTAGACATTGGTTTGTTCATTAATCTGCTGGTGGAGGGGCTGGCAGGTGGCGTGGTGGTTAAGCCACTAGACTCCCACATGGAATTTGAGTCTGGGACCTGGCAGTTTGCTTTCTCACTTTCCTTCTCTCTGGTCAAATTAAAAAATAATAATTATGAATATAATTATGAATAAATATTTCTTTAACAAATATCTGCTGGTGGACACTTGGTCGCTTCTGTCTCTTGACTGTAGTAATGCTTTTGTGACTAGGTGTACAAATATTTGTTTCAGTCCCCACTTTAATTTCTTTAGTGTTTCTCTCTGGAAGTAGAATTGCTGGATCATGTGGTGATTCCTTTTTCTGAGGAGCGGCCATGTTGTTTTCCACATCACCTGCGCTACTTCATATTCCCGCCAGCAAGGCACAGTGTTGCAATTTGACCACATCCTCGTCAACACTTGATTTCTGTTATTTTGATAATAGCTGATGGATATGAAGTGGTATCACATTGCGGTTTTAATTTGTATTTCCCTTATGGTTAGTGATGCTGAATATCTTCTTGAGCTCCCACTTGTAGGAGCAGATTTCAAACAGTTATGTGGAAAAATGGAATGAAAGTACAAGTTTATTTTGGTGCAAAGTATTTTTGAAATCCATGCATAATTTTTTCATAATTTGTATTTTTCACAAGCTTTTTGAAAGCCTCTTATTTATCTTCTTTGGAGAAATGTCTATTTAAGTTCCCTTTTTGTATTGTTTCAATGTTGTTGGTTTTAGGACTTCTTATGTATACCAGATATCTATCTCTTATAAGATATGTGATTCGCAGATATTTTCACAAATACTCCCTCCCATTCAGTGGGTTGCCTTATTTACTCTGTTGATGGTGTTCTTTGATGTGCAGAAGATTTTAATTTTGATGAACTCCAATTTACCTATTTTTTCTCTTGTTGTTTGTGCATTTAGTGTTATGTTCAAGAAATCATTGCCAAGTCCAATGTTCTGAAGCTTTTCCTAGGCTATTATTTTATATATATACATATGTGTGTGTGTGTGTGTGTGTGTGTGTGTGGAGAGAGAGACAGACAGACAGACAGACAGACAGGTACCCATTCCCCTTCTGCCTCAATTCAACATCCTGTTAGGATCCAGAACACATGTACATGCTTGGTGTATTTTTCTTTTTTAAAAACAATTATTTATTTAATTAAAACTATTTATTAATTTATTTTTAAATTTGACCAGAGAGAAATGGGGGCAGGAGGAGTGAGAAAGAAAGCCACCAGGTCTAGGACTTGAATCGTGGTCAGGCATGTGGGAGTGTCCAGTGCCTTCACCATCATACTGCCTGCTAGCCCTGTGCTTGGTGTATTTTTCAACCTGCCAGGTCTAGGACTTGAACCCTGGTTGGCCATGTGGGATCTGGCTTCTTGTGCATAATGCTTAAACATTACACTACAGGGCCCCCTGTGCCTTGTTCTGAAACTTTCATAGTTTTAGCACTTAGGTCTTTTTGAGTTAATTTTTCCATATTGAGTGAATTTTTTTGTATGTTACAAGGTTAAGGAGCTCCTTTTTTTTTTTTTTTTTTCATGTGGATATCCAATTTTCCAGCACCATTTATTGAAGAGACTGTCCTTTTCTCACTGGATGATCTTGGTACTCCTGTTAAAAAATCATTTGATCTTATATATGAGAGTCTATTTACCAGTGGTGTTTTTCATCTTCGTGTCACCCCTTCAAATGTGACAGTTAGGTCTCCCCTTCCTCACAGCAGGCCCTGTGCTAGGAGATCAGTGTAGACTTCCCTCTTCACACTTCACAGCTCCCGAAAGGTAGGTGCCTTACTGCTCCCAGTTTGCAAGTGAGAAGACTGAGGCATGGGGAGCCAAGTTCATTCATTACCCTAAAGCACCATAACAGAGGTGGTGGGGCTGTGGACCTCGAAATGTGTGTTCCAGAGTTACATCATGCAACCCAAAGACAAGCCTATACTTCCAACTTTACCACCCAAGATAATCTTGTGTCTAGACCAGCTTACAGTGCAGTTAGTTCAGCTTCATTGAGCCCACAGTCCCACCGGGGAGCAGTCAATGGAATATGGAGAGGCCCAGAGTAGTCACTAGTTCTGATGACTGAGGGTGCCACCGGGGGAGCCCAAGAGGACTTTTCAGAGGAGGTGACATTTGAGTCCGTTTGGGAGAGATGAGTGAACATGCCATCTGAGGAGAGGGAGTGTGCAGAGGGATCAGGTGTGCAAAGATTCTGGGAAGGGCAAGAACTGTGTAAGGCTGTGATGGGCCAGAACAGAAGCAGGCAGGGCTGACCCAGATGCAAAGGACTTGGAGATGCATACCCTGTGTTTGACCTTGGTCCTGACCTTGGGGCTAGGGGGGGGGTGGGGGTGGCAGAGGAGATCAAGATCAGATTCTCAGTTGGGGGTCCCAACAAGTAGTCCCGTAAAAGAGTGAGTGGAATGGAGAGGCCAGGAAGGAAGCGGGGAGGGGGGGGGCAGGGACTGAGTGAGGAAGGGGTCAATGGGTGAGCCAGAGCAGCCCGGTTCCAACAGTTGGATGTGGGTGAGGGGGGCATCTGGGTGTCCTTGGGTTTCTGGCTTTGTGAGGCTAGAATTCAGGGGGATGAGCAGCTTCAGGAGGGAGGCTAGGATTGACTCCCATGAAATGGACTTGAAAAAGCTGCAACCCTCTGGCTGGGGGACCAGGAGGGCACTCTACCTCCTGGGCACCTGCCTGGGACTAGGGTGTGGACTGGGCAGCTCCCCCAACTAGCTGTGGACCAGCTCAGCTAGTTTCTTATAGCCTGTTCAGTTCTCTGCTACCTGGCTACAACTCACACTGCTGGTATGCCCAGCCCTGGGCTAGGTCTTGCTGAGAACCTCACGTGGGCCTGGCCCTGAGATGTGGTGGCCAGAGCGAGGTGAGTCAGGCTAGGTACAGCTCACTTACTCACTTGACAGCTGTTGAGGGGGCACCCAGCAGGAGCCAGGCACCATGCCAGGTGCCCGCAGAAAGCCCTTTCGTAGAGGGGAGTAGACGTGAAAGCGAGTGTGTGGATGAGTAGGTGTCACCGGGCTCTGGAAGGACAGTGCAGGTGTTGTGGGTGGGTTTTGTGGGGAGGAGTTATGGGAGAGGAAGGGTGGGGGCTGGCAGGGTGGACCTGTGCACCTGGGTGAGCTTGCAGCTTTGGCACCGAGCAAGGCAGCCATAAAGAGACTGCAGCTGGGAGCTGGAGAGACGTGGTCTGCCAGGCCACCGGGGTTGGGTGAGGGCACCAGTCAGGGCTCCTGCAGTGGAGGCAAGGGTGAGGGAGCCTGGGTTAGAGGCAGGCTGTGGAGGGGTGCAGTGTCGGTGGACTCGTTGAGAGGGTTCAGATGTAGTTGAGACGGGCAGAGCCAGGTGGAGAGCCCTGCCCTGCAGAGTGAGCTTACAGGCCTCAGGCTTCCTAGGAGTAAGGGGGGGTGGTGGAGTCCATGCTGAATTCCCCGTGCCCTGCAGTGCCTGATAGGGGCAGGCCAGGAGGGCCCCAGGGGAGGCCATCACACACCTGCTCCATGCCCTAGCAGCCCCTGTGTGTGACAGCTATCCATTTTACAGATCCGAGTTCTGCAAGAGGGTGCATTTGAAGCACGGCTTCCAACACTTTCAGAAGCAGCACCTTGGGTCAGCTTACCGTCCTGTAGCTGTGGGGGGATCGTTGCAATGTCCTATAATTGAAGGCATAGCAAATGGCAGTTGTGCGTTGGTTATGCTTTGAACATTTTGGTGCGTGTAAGTTTGTGCATGTGTGCACACACGCGTGGTTTTATTTCAGACAGGGTTTCGCTGTGCTACTAGCCTCCTGCCTCAGCCTCCTGGGTGGTTGGGCCCACAGCACGTGCCACCGTGCCTGGCATTCCTCTCGAACATTTTAAATCCCAGTTGACTCTTGAACAATGTGGGTTGAAGGACACTGACCCCTGTGCAGTCCAAAATCTGCATTTAACTTTTGACTTCCTGAAAACTTAACTATGGTTTACCAGAAGCCTTACTGGTAACGTAAACAGTTGATTAACACGTACATGGTATGTTGTGAATGCTGTGTTCTTACAATTATCAGCTAAAGAAGAAAATGTTACTAAGAAATCTAAGAGAAAATACATTTTTAGTACTACGTGGTGTTTATTGATACTGTAAGTTTGCATTGTGTAATCTTAAAGTAAGCTAGAGAGAAGAGAAGGTTATTCGGAAGCGTAAGGAAATGCCTTTACAGTACGATATACTGTACGCTCGCACCGCTCACGAGATGCACCGTCTCCCATCTCTTTGAGGAAGCCCGTAGGTCAGTGGACCCGTGCAGTTTGATACCGCATCGCTCGAGTCTCAGCTCTACTTTTACCCCCATGTTGTGTAATGGAATTATTTCCTGAAGCAAAGCACTTCTTGCGGGAGGTGGTGGTGAGGTGCTGGCACAGCTGGGTCCCATCGGAAGGTCCTGTTAACTGGGCATGTGTGTGGCTGTGACCCGGGCCGGCTGAGACCAGAGGCAGTTGCAGCATGATCAGCCCATTGGGGGTGCCTCTCTCTATCTCTCTCTCTCTTTCCTGGAAGAAATAAATACATAAGCTTGAAAAAAAAAAAAAAAGAAAGAAAGAAAAAATAGACCTGGAACGTAGGTGCTCAGTGCACACTAGTTTTCACTAAGAACAACAGGACATCTGCGAGCTCACAAGCAATATACATTCATCTCCCCTTTCCTTCAGTATCATTCTTCTTTGGGAATTTCACCAATACTGGTTGAATTTAGGGTTCTAATACAAAGTAAATAATCACCACAGCTACCATCTCCTGATAGCTGAGTACAGGTGAGATTTTGGGGGACAGGGCAACTTAAATTTGTTTTTTCTTATTCACCTTAATTCAGAAACAATCAAGGAAAAAAAATGCAGGAGACAACTATATTAGTCAAAATAGGCCCAGCTATGGTGGTGCATGCTATTAAGCTGCTGTTCTCTGCTAGGTGGTAACACACAGGGGGCCTGGGTCTGATTCCCAGTCCAACCTAAAGGCTGGTTGTGGTGGCCTGTGCGTATAATCCCAGCAATTCAAAATGCTAAGGCTGGAGGATTGTAAGTTAGAGGTTGGCTTGGATAACATAACGATATGCTGTCAAGAAGAAAGAAAGAAAGAAAGAAAGAAAGAAAGAAAAAAAGAAAGCCAGCCAGCCAGCCAGCCAGCCAGCCACTTCTTGGTCTGCTTTCTGTGCGCACCGTGTAACAGGTTGGGTCTGGTAGCCCGGTTTTCCTAAAGGCTTTGTTAGTGTTAGGTTGAAAATGTGAACACGTGCAGTGTGTGATGTTTCTTTGTGAGTTGGTGGGACTTATGTAACAGCTGGTCAACACTGGCAGATACTGGTACTCCATACCCTCTTAAGGAAAATTTGCCTCCGATTTTAAGCCACAGAGTTCCTGAAATAACTGAAAAATGAATCAGCACGTGCTTCCCAGGTTTCCGGTATGTTTGTGGAGAGCTGTGTCCAGTCGAGAGGTCTGCACTGGTCCTCAGCGCAGCCAGCAAGGTCTCCAGTGTGACGAAGAGGAGCACTGGCCTCCGAGCTGCCTGGCCCCTGCTGCACCCAGCCTGAGACCCAAGGAGCAGGGCTCTGGGGCTGGGGGCTCCTGCACCCCATTGGCTCCCCACGTGCTCACCCCCTGCTCCCACCCCAGGTAGTGATGAAGGTGGTGCAGCTGCTGCCTGACGGGCACTGCGTGAAGAAGGAGGTGGATGCGGCGCTGGACACAGTCAGTGAGACCATGACGCCCATGCACTACCACCTGCGGGAGATCATCATCTGCACCTACCGCCAGGTGAGCGCTGGCCCGGGCCTCCGGGTGCCCGGCCCGGGGAGGCCCACGTGCGTTTGGGTTGCCGGGGTCCTGCGGGCCGTGCACCAGCTGCTGGAAGTAGAGGTGACAGGTGGAAATATCCCAGCCCCAAACTGCTCCCACCGGATCCCGGAGGGCAGGTGGGGCGAGTGCAGAGGTGATGGGCAAGGTGTTTAACAACCGCTGTGGCCCCGGCCAAGTCACAGGGTGGCCTATCGGATGGACGCCCGAGACCCTCTAGGTTCTGGATCGGTGGGGGCCCTTGGGGTCTTTGTGAGTGGCAGTTTTGTAGCCGGCAGAGAAGCTGTTCAGCCTGTTAGCCCTGCCGAGCCCCAGCTGTCAGGGGGCCTGCGTATGTCTGGGCTGCCCAGGACTGGGCACAGTCTGTACCCATGCCCACACCCCCATGGAGCCTTCCCACATGGCCTCTAGCATCACACAGAAATGCCCACTCTGCCTGTGCCACCACGCTGGGCCTTAATAATGGCTCTTGAGTAACTCCTTAAATTACACATGAGGTGCTTTCTTTTTTTTGGGGGGGGAAGAGGTTTTTGCTATAGGGCGTGTGCACTCACCAGACAGAGAGACAGAGACAGAAAGCGAGAAATCACCCCCCAGGGGGCATGGCCATGCTGCAATCCCTTCTCCATTCTTCTCTCGGGATCTTGGGCATGCACGTGCACGCACACGTGCTCGGCATGAGTTTTAAGACACCGGATTCGGGACTCGAACCACGGTCAACTACATGGGAGTCCAGCAACATAGCCATTACGCTAACTGCTGGTCCCACGAGGTGCTTTCTTTAGTAGTCCCGGGTTCATGTGAAAATCTCGACCGTCAGTCTGTCTAGTAAGAATGTGCCCTCGAGTGTGCCTTGGTCCGTAGTGCTCCCTGCTCTGTCACGCCCGGCCCTCCCGGCCCAGTCACGGGTGCAGGCCAGCATGAGCATTGGAGTTCTTACCTCCAGTCTCTGGGGGGTGTGTCGAGCTGCCCACTCTTATTCTTTGTTGCCCGGGGAATTTGCTTGGCTGCCGGGGCAGAGGAGGGTGCAGCGGTGGGAGCTAGGGATTGGGAGAGGCACTCCCGTGATGCAGAGAGGGCACAGACGTGCCAGCCTGTGTTCTAGGCCGGGCAACTTTTGCTTGTGGCCCCTGTCTAGAAGGAGCCTGTCCCAAGCCAGCCCTGTGTTCAACCTGCATCCAGGCATGTTTGTGAAATGACAGAGCCAAGCCCTGGCTCAAGGTCATGGATCGGAATCTGCTTGGGGCAGAGGGTGGGTATGAGGTGGAGGCAGGCAGCGTGTCTGGGTCAGATATATCTGAGATCAGAGGTCAACTGGGGAGGGATGCAGAGATTAAGAGGGTGCCTTGTGTGGAGAGGGGAAGGGCCTTACAGAGTTTCAGAAGATGGATTTTGCCAAACTTGGGTAGATTTGTTTTGTGCAGGGCCACCACCAGTTAGATAGTGTCCTGAGGCAGCTATAGGTACCTTGGGTGCCCTCAGTGGTGTCATAGGCTGCCACCAGGTGGCAGCAGTGAGTTAAGTATGAGCTCCTGCCTTCCAAGGGAGCTATGAGAGGGCCAAGAACTGAGGCTCCGTTCTCTGTGCAGCTGGAGGCGCGATCAGCCCTGCTCTGAAGCACCTGGGGCCCCGCTACATGCCGGCAAGGCTGTCCGAGCCCTCTTAACATTCCCCAACCCCCAACACGATCGGCCCTCCCATCTTCTAGCTGCTGGGGTGTGTGCCGTGGAGCAGGGAGCATTGTGGGACCACAAGAGAGTCCCACGGACTGGCCTTGAGCAGCCCTCGTGGAATGAGAGCTTGGCGGGAGGGGCCGTGTGGGCTTAGGCCAGGAGGCTGCAGGCACAAGGTGGGTCTGGGGGCAGCGTGCATGGTTCAGTGTCCCCACGGTCTGGTCAGAAGCTGTCAGAGGTAAGACTGGCAGGTACGTGGGCTCTGGTCCCGTGCCAACGGGGAGTGGAGGGTGGTGTGGCTGGGGTGTCTAGAGACTGTGCTCTGGCTGCCTTCTGGAGATGGAATGTTTTCATGAGGAAGGAGGAAGCAGGGCTAACCAAGGACTCTTACCCCCTCCCTAGAAGGCTCCCACTCCTATCCCAAAGGCCAGGGTGGTGCTGACTTCTGCGTGGGATGACCCTGAACCCTATTTTAGGCCCCATGAAGGGACCAGAGCAAGATGAAGGGACCAGAGCATGGCCACCAGGTGGCCCCAGAGAGCTGCGTTGAAAAGACTGATGCGCAGAGGAGCCTGAGACCCTCTGATCTAGGGGCTGTCGCCTTCCTGAGGTTCACCTGGGCATGTGCCTGGGCTGCATCCCCAAGGAGTCGGGTTTAACTGGTCTGCTCTGGGGCCAGGGCCTTGGTCTTAGGTTTGAGGTGCCAACTCCTCAATGCAGAGCCAGCTGTCGGCCCTGGCCACCTGACTCTCAGTCTGGCCCCTCCCCATCTTGCATGCCATTTCTCACCATGAGGAGTGAGCAGCTGCTGCTCACCTTTAAGCCCAGCCTTGACTCTGAGACCCAGAGGCCTGACTGCAGTGGACAGGTGTTCTAGCCCACACCTGGTACTGTACTAAGCGTGCTGCACACCCGCTCATTCCCAAGGCGTCCCAGACCGAGATTTGCATTCTTTGGTTGGCCTGTGTCTTGGGAGTTCCCAAGACCACTCTGGGTTTGATGTTTTGTTTGAAGGACTCACGGTGCTTGGCTTGCAGCTGTCTTCACAACTCGGATTCCTTACAGCAGAGGGGTGCAGGGCAGTCTGCAGAGGGAATGAGCCCATGGGGAGAGGCCCGGGGGCCATGAGTCCTCTCCCTATGCATGCTCACACAGGGCACGCTGATTCCCCAGCAGTGAGTTACCACATGTGTGAAATGTTTCCCATGAACTCCTTGGAGACCGCGCGCCCAGGGTGTGTGCTGGAGGCCAGTCACATAGGCACCCCTGCCTGGCATGTGCCAGGATGCCAGCTGCTGGGAGGGAACGCCTGAGCTCAGTATGCACTGTGTTGTTTGCGCAGTGGTTTAGGAGCAGCAAGCAGCCCGGCTCCAGGAATGGTGCAACCTCCCGAAATCCACATGGACGCCAGCTCAGGGCCAAGCTCGTGTGTGGGCCCACGGAAGGAGGCGGGCCCGTGGTGTGCACCGGCTCTCTGCACAGGCTCGGGGATATGAGTGTCAGGGTCTGGGTCTCGCTCCGAGAGCCTCAGTTGCCCAGGTTCCCTGCTCATACCAGGGGAGAATGATGGCACCTGGGAGCAGGGCTGTGGGGAGGGTGAGTGGAGGTGCGGTGTCGCCTCACTGGGCAGGAGTGGCTGGTGTTGACTGCTGTGACCACACCACTGTGTTGTTCTTTCTACCAGAGGGCGGGGCGCTGAGGGGCAGAGCCACAGTAATGCCGGCGTCTGGCCCAGAAAGCCTTCATCTGCTACCCCTCCACCATGGCAGTGGTCGCGCGTGCCTAGCCCGTGGCGTGGCGTCCTCAGCACGTTCCCAGGACATTGTCAGGCCCCACTCTCCTCTGGAGGCCCAGTTGGCAGGAGGGTGACTCCCTTGCTAGCCAGGCTGGAAATTCATTCAAGTTGTCACAGCCCCTGGAGGTGGGGTCTCTGGGACCAGAGTCCCTAACAGGCCACCCCAGGCAGCAGGCTGCAGGGGCTGGCCAGGGCTTCCTTTCTGTGGCCCCCAGTATGGGTCTGGGCCAAGGCTACCTCAGGCTAAAGTTTCGGGGTGTGGGCGAGACCTGGCAGGGCGAGCCGGAGCCAAGCCTGGCTCCTTCTATTCAGGTACTTCTCTTTCCATGGAGGAGGTCAGTGTGCCAGAATTGGCCTTTCTGCTGCAGGGACTGTCTCGCTGCAGGGCACAGGACTGTCACCCTCACCCACTGCTGCTGCCTGGGCCAGGGCTAGAGGGAGACCTGAGCTTGGGGTGCAGCAGCTGGGGGCCTTCTTTTTCTTTTGAAATTTCATGATAGAGTGTGCACACGCACTCGTGAGGGAAAAGAACACTACTCTTCGCAGGGTCTGGTCACGCCGTGCTCCGGTCCCCTTCCTCCAGGCCTGCAGCCTGTCTCGGGCACTCACATGCGTGCCTGGCGTTCCAGACCAACCCGACCAGGGATGTCGTTTCCCCCCAGCTCCGAGTTCCCTGTGAGTGCAGTGTCGACTCTAGGCCCTCTTTCTGAGGCTGTTACAATTCATGTGCCACTGCTTAGAAGGAGGGCTGGGAATTCTGCTTTATGGCTCTGGTCATAGGGTTTTTAAGTAGCGTGAGATCTCAGAGGCTGTGTGGTGTCCCACACAACCTTTGTCTCCATTGTTAGAGACAGAGAGAACCGAAAGGACCTTAATGGCCAAATGGTGAGATTTCAGTGACTGATTTTAAAAAGGGAAGAACCTTTCTGTGGTTGCCTCTGTGTAATTTTGTTAAAAGTATTCCATTTTAAAGAGGAAAGGAAGCAATAGAAATGCTGTAAACTATTGGGTTGTCGGAAAAGTGATGACATATTTTTCTGTGTTTTTCTATGCAAAAATGTGTGGCCTTTCTGCTGCAGGGACTGTCTCGCTGCAGGGCACAGGACTGTCACCCTCACCCACTGCTGCTGCCTGGGCCAGGGCTAGAGGGAGACCTGAGCTTGGGGTGCAGCAGCTGGGGGCCTTCTTTTTCTTTTGAAATTTCATGATAGAGTGTGCACACGCACTCGTGAGGGAAAAGAACACTACTCTTCGCAGGGTCTGGTCACGCCGTGCTCCGGTCCCCTTCCTCCAGGCCTGCAGCCTGTCTCGGGCACTCACATGCGTGCCTGGCGTTCCAGACCAACCCGACCAGGGATGTCGTTTCCCCCCAGCTCCGAGTTCCCTGTGAGTGCAGTGTCGACTCTAGGCCCTCTTTCTGAGGCTGTTACAATTCATGTGCCACTGCTTAGAAGGAGGGCTGGGAATTCTGCTTTATGGCTCTGGTCATAGGGTTTTTAAGTAGCGTGAGATCTCAGAGGCTGTGTGGTGTCCCACACAACCTTTGTCTCCATTGTTAGAGACAGAGAGAACCGAAAGGACCTTAATGGCCAAATGGTGAGATTTCAGTGACTGATTTTAAAAAGGGAAGAACCTTTCTGTGGTTGCCTCTGTGTAATTTTGTTAAAAGTATTCCATTTTAAAGAGGAAAGGAAGCAATAGAAATGCTGTAAACTATTGGGTTGTCGGAAAAGTGATGACATATTTTTCTGTGTTTTTCTATGCAAAAATGTGTCATGACTTTTCCAATGACCCAATACTATCTAATTTGTTGGTATTTTGTAAAAGGAAGGCTTCGTACCAGAGAGGTAGACGGGATGTTGCCTTCAAGTAGAGATGGTCAGAACAGATCTGTATTTCTTAATTCATTTGAACCCATGAAATCGGTCATGGCCTTGGGTTTAGGATTCACAGCTTTTGGCGACCAGGCCACTGTCCCCTTCAGCCAGAAAGGCAGGACACTTCCTTCTGGGCTCTCCCACATGACCTTGAGCTGGGCCTGTGTCCCGCCTGAGGTCAGAGCAATTGGAGCTGTCCCAGCTGGCTCAGGATGAGAAGGGGCCTCAGGCCAGCTCTGCATGTCCATGTGCAACATTCTAACAGCTCTGCGCTGTGCAAACGCATGTGGTCAGCAGACCCTGGAGTGGACTTTGTTACGGTCAACATCTCCAGCCCCAGAACCGTGCAGAAGGAGAGGGGCCAACCAGCTTAGCCTGTGCTGATAGGAGGAGGAATGCAGATGTGGGGGTTGGAGGGAGCTGACATCTGCGGGGTGTCCACAGAACATCTCTCCCTGCCTACCAGGCTGGATGCACGCGCTTCCCCTGCAGGGCACTGCTGGACGTCGGGAACACAGGGGTGACGTCAGTAGATGCTGACACTCAGTGAACGCTCAATGACTGGGAGGGCTCTGGGGACCGTCGGTGGGCCGGTGTCCTGTGGTGCTCCCCCTAGCTGCAGAACACCCTGTCAGCCCTCAGATCCCAGTGTGGGCCTCTGAGAGCACCTCCAGCCCTCTGTGGGTGAGGCAGTGGGGCCTGAGGGGGAGAGCGGGTCCCGCGGCCCCATGTGAGTTGGAGCACAACAGGGATAAGAAGCAGAGGTCCTCATTCCCAGCTCCGTGGAGCACATCACCCTGACCCAAGTCTCGTCCCTGTGGTGCTAGTGGGCTGCTGGGCATTGCTCTGTGTCTAGAGAGGCTGCTTCTCCACCACTTCCTACCAATGGGCTGACCCCTCCAGAAGTTGGCACCTCATCCCCGTGCGGTCTCTGGCTGTTTATTTAAACTCCTGCCCTCTGTGTTCGAACCAGGAGTCCCCAGGCAACCTTTGTGGTCTGCAGTGCTCTGCCCAGAGCAGGCCAGGGTGCTGCATGTGTGGCCGGTGCCCGTCAGCCTGGTTGGATGTCCAGAATTCCTGGGCGGAAATGGGCCTGAGCCCAGGCTCGGATGGGGATTTGTCACCTCCGCTGGCTCCATTGGCTTGGGGACGTTCCAGGTCCAGTTCTCATGTGGCCCATCTGAAGTGTTCTTCCCAGGAGGCCACAGCCTTGGGTTTCTGAAGCCCTCAGCACCATGTAGCTACATCCTGCCCCTCTGCATGGTAAATGTCCTCT
This sequence comes from Tupaia belangeri chinensis, assembly GCF_000334495.1. NCBI lineage: Eukaryota > Metazoa > Chordata > Mammalia > Scandentia > Tupaiidae > Tupaia > Tupaia belangeri. The sequence continues at coordinate 792,323 of NW_006159532.1, read as the reverse complement.
CCTGGCACCCTGTCAGCTTCGGTGGTCAACTTACACTTTAATAATGAGCAGTTAAAATCGCAGCTCCTGGAATTGGACGTCTCTTCCCCAGTACAGCTATTCCAGGGCCCTCAGCGAGGAAGAGTGCAAGAATTTAGAGGTCACGTCTCTTTTTCTTTTTTGTTGTTTTTCTCTATCTGCAATGAAGTGCGTGTGCATGCCCATGAAGGTGAATGAGAGTGATGAGCACCCTCTACAGGCTCTGGTCACACCGTCACCCCTTCTTCCCGCCTATTGGATCCTGGGCACTTACATGTGTGCACGGTGCGTTTCAGGCTGACCAGGCCAGGGATTCAAACCACGGCTGCCATGTGGGATCCAGCTTCTCTCTTCCTCTCTCTCCTTTTTAATTTGCTGGAGGGCACATGTATTTGGCAGAGAGCCAGACAGAAAGAGGGTGAGGGAGAAAGCACCCCCACATGAGGCATGGTCATGCCACAGTTCCTTTCTGTTTCTTCATTCTACTGAGATTTGGGGCACATATGCTCAGTGTGTTTTTCAAGCCACTGGGGTTAGGATTCAAACCACATGGTCCGCCACTTGGGATTCAGCTCCCTTAAACCACCAGGCCATGAGGCTGGACCTGTTGTGGGTCAGAAAGGGCGAAGTGTGTACAGATCCCCATCCGTGTGGTGAGGCTGCACAGCTGGAAGGGCTGCTTGTTATAAAGACGGGTTAGAACATTCCCCAAAGCTTAGTGGCCCAGGGCGAGCACAGAGGCCCCGGGAACCTGCTCACTTTGCAGCCGCCTTATTGTCTCCATGCACGGGGACACCTCCTGTCTCAGGTGTGGTCGTGGTGGGCCCGGGACGTGCTTTGCTCACTGGGTTACATTTACGCGTTGAAACCTTGCTCAGTCAGCGCACACTGACCGGGCGCCTGTCCTGAGCCGCACCTGAGGCAGAAGCTGGCTGAGGACACATCCTGGCAGGGCGCAGAGAGGCAAGCAGAGGTGGTTTCAGCTTGTGCTCGTGTCACTGTGTTTGCTGAAGGGCCTCGACTTAGGGTCCTCATACTTGGCGCTGGGTAACACTCAGCCAGATGGAACGGCCCTGGTGTCATACGCTGTCCCCGCATAAATGTGGCCTCCCGGTCGCTTCCTGTTGTTCCCCAGGGTGGGTGACGACGTGGATGTCCTAGTGCATGCTGCTGCTCCTACAGCCAAGCGGATCCTTCTGCAGGCTGCTTCTCGGGAGAGCATTAGTGTCAATGACCAAGTCAGAGCAGGAACTGCTTTTCTAAGAGAGGATTTTGCTACCGGGTGTGTGTACTTACTGGAGGGACACAGAGAGACAGGAAGTGAGAAATCACCCCCCGCCCCAGAGGTATGACCACACTGCAAATCCCTTCTCCTTCAATCTCCTTTCAGGATTTTGGGTATGCATGCACACGTGCCTGGTGTGAGTTTTCAGCCACCGGGTCCAGGGCTTGAACTGCAGTTGACTACATGGGAGTCCAGTGACATAACCATCACGCCATCTGCTGGTCCTGAATTTTGTTTAACACAGAGTCTCACTTTGCCCTGATCCTCCCGGCTCAGCCTCCTGAGTAGCTGGGTTGCAGGAGTGCACCATTGCGCCACGCTCTCAGGGTGGGCTAGGTTTCGAACTTAGAGTTCACTTCTCACGGTTCCTGCCTGCAGGGCAGCAGCGTCTCACTAGTTAGCACCACCATGACTCGGTTAGAATTCATTTTTCTAAGGATTATTTCGGGAAGTTTCAAATAGAACATTTCAGTGTAGGGAGAATAATTTCGTGTGCCCTCTGTATGTTCACCTCCCAGCTTTGGTAATTACAGCTGATCTTATGTCATCTAAGGCCCCTGTGGCCTCCGCATTGGATTGCTTTTTTACTTTTTAAAAAAACCCTTCAGGGGCCAGCAGGTGGTGTGGTGGTTAAGGTGCTGAATTCTCACATGGCTGACCACGGTTCGAGTCCTGGCAGCTTGAAAATCATACCAGCCATGTGTGCCCAAAATCCCAGGAAGAAAATGGGGGAGAAGGGATTGTGACATGGCCATTCCCCCGGGTGTGATTTCTCACTTTCTCTTTCACTGTTTCTCTCTGTCTCTCTCTAGCTAGCACACATGCATATGGCAAAAAACTTTAAAAAAAAAAAAATCTCTTCAGTTCTTATTTTAACTGCCAGAGGGTACCTGTGCTTGCCAGAGACAAGGAGAGAGAGAAAACACCCCATGATGGGATATAGTCACGCTGCAAACCTAGCTCCATTTCTCTGTTCTGTTGGTATTTTGGGGGCACACACACACACACACACACACGTGCCTGGTATGTTTTTCAAGCTACTGGGGCTGAGATTTGAACTGTGGTTGACCATGTGGGATTTGGCTCCTTTAACCAGTAGGCTACAGGGCTGGCCCTCTTTTAAATTTTTTTTTCCCCTAAGTTTTCTCTTCTCTGTGTGTGTGTGTGTGTGTGTGTGTGTGTGTGTGTGTGAGAGAGAGAGAGAGAGAGAGCGAGAGAGCGCGTGAGTGCACACCCCAGCTTCAGCCAATCCCAGGTCATGAGTATGCACATGCTGGTGTGATTGGGGAGGTCCCTGGCTGTGAACTGGGGACCTTCCCCTGTGGGTCCCTTCTGCAGAGCATTATGTGACTGCTGGACCACCAGCTGGCCCTGATTACTAGAAAGCAAGCTCCAATCCTGTACTGCTTCCTTCGTAAATGTTAATGTTTCAGCATATGCCGCTGTAGGGGGGGTCTTTTAAGATGGGTAGTTTTGGCACCAGCATTTGGCGTAATGGCTATGTCGCTGGACTCACATGTAGTCAACCGGGGTTCGAGTCCCGGATCCGGTGACTTAAACTCATGCTGGGCGCGTGCCCAAGATCCCGAGAGGAGAATGGAGGAGAAGGGATTGCAGTGTGGCACTCCTCCCTGGGGGGTGATTTCTCGCTTTCTGTCTCTCGCTGTCTTTCTGGTGAGCACACACACTCTATAGCAAAAACCTCTCCAAAAAAACTTCACCAAAAACCAAAAACATGGGTAGTTTTAATGCTGTTATCTTACCTGAAACAGCGAACAGTCATTTATCACCGAATGTCTGGTCGAGCTGGTTTAGACTTTCTCACTGGTCTCATAAAATCCTGTTGCAGTTTGATCCAAACAAGAGCCCCACGTGGCATTTGGTTGACATGGCCGCCAGGTCTCTTAGCTTCAAACAGTGCTGCTTTCTCTCCCCGGAGACACTGTTCATTGAGGTGCCCTGGGGTCCTACTTTGGCCAGCCGCCTTCCTGACACCGTTCGAGTCAGGCTTGGTGAGATTCCGGCTCGGGGTCTGGCCGCCATAGCTACGGATGGCGGATCCGGTGACTTAAACTCATGCTGGGCGCGTGCCCAAGATCCCGAGAGGAGAATGGAGGAGAAGGGATTGCAGTGTGGCACTCCCCTCTGGGGGGTGATTTCTCGCTTTCTGTCTCTCGCTGTCTTTCTGGTGAGCACACACACTCTATAGCAAAAACCTCTCCAAAAAAACTTCACCAAAAACCAAAAACATGGGTAGTTTTAATGCTGTTATCTTACCTGAAACAGCGAACAGTCATTTATCACCGAATGTCTGGTCGAGCTGGTTTAGACTTTCTCACTGGTCTCATAAAATCCTGTTGCAGTTTGATCCAAACAAGAGCCCCACGTGGCATTTGGTTGACATGGCCGCCAGGTCTCTTAGCTTCAAACAGTGCTGCTTTCTCTCCCCGGAGACACTGTTCATTGAGGTGCCCTGGGGTCCTACTTTGGCCAGCCGCCTTCCTGACACCGTTCGAGTCAGGCTTGGTGAGATTCCGGCTCGGGGTCTGGCCGCCATAGCTACGGATGGCGTCGTGCGCTGCCATTGGGTCCTGGAGGGCCAGTCTTCTCTCTCGTCTGACTGCCATCTGCCAGCACGGTGCCTGGGTTCCTTATTGCACCTGGAATTTGCAGAACGGTGGTCTGCTGATTCCCGCTTCCTTCTGCATTAACTAGCTGCAGTCCTTCCAGAGAGAGAGGCATTCCCTGAGGGGCCAGAAAGGCAGGCTCCACGTTTTCCCTATTTCCCCATCTCCAGGGGGTGGGTGGTTTAGGAGGTGCTTGTTCAAAACTGAGAGGAAAGATGTCGGGTTGAGAGAGGCCTAGCATTCCTCCAGATTCAGATACGGTTGGCGCTTGTGAGCAGGGTCTTGGTGACTGGTGGGTGAGCAGGAGTCCTGAGGGGAGGCTGGGAGTAGCTGGAGACCAGGCTAGACGCTGGATGTCCCAGAGGCCCGGTGCATCCCGACATTGTGGTCCAGTCACAGAGGTGTGTGTGCCAATCTGTGTACTTTTAAAAAAGTTCTTCCTTTTTTTTTTTTTTAAATTTGGTATAGCTGTTGGGCACATATGCTCACTGGAGAGACAGAAAGAGAGACAGAAAGCGAGAAGTCACCCTCTGAGGGGATGGCCATGCCGCAATCTCTTCTCCTTCATTCTCCTCTTGGGATTTTGCGTACACACACACAAATACAAAAAGACCAGTTGTTTTTCAAGCCACCATGTAAGGACTCGAACCACACAGTGAGCCATGTGGGATCCAGTGCCGTAACCACCATGCCACCTGCTGGCTCAGCGGTGATCATTTTCAGAGCCTCGGTCAGGCTTGAGCCTCACTCTGAGCCTGTGTGTGACCAAACTGTGATGTTCCCTCCGTTTTCGCACTGGAGGAAGGGAGGCCCTGAGCCTGACCAGGAGTTCTGGGCAAGTCCTCAGACCCTCACTCCTCCATGCCACTCACCTCTCAAAAAGAAGGTGGCACTGGTTCACCTCTCGTAGCTCACTTCAAACCCAGCGGTGGGGGATGGTCAGGAAGACCAGGGGAGATGTCCCTGGAGGTGCTCCCAGCCTGAGTAGGAGAGAGGAGGCCAGAGGCTGAGAACATGTCGCCTGCCTGGGTCACAGGTAAGTTTGCAGGCTTAGAGCTCAGGTGGGCCCCTGCGTGCACAGGGCCCCTCAGGCGGGTCTCCCCAGTGTCAGCTGCAGCTCCCCTCACCAGTTAGGCCTACCTCAAACCACCTGACCTCTGTGGTGCTGCCTCCTCGGTTCCCCCAAGCTTGGTGAGGTTGGGTCAAGGCCTGGTCACCCACGTGTGTGGGGGGCCAGAGTGCACAAAGTTGCAAAGTATTTAAACAACTGCCTTGAAGAGAAGAAAGAATGAAAGAGAACTTTTTGAGCCAAGCCACTCGCTGTGCTCGGGGCAGACATGAGATGGCTGGGCCCAGGCTGGGGACCTTCCAGGATGGCTGCTGGCCCATGGTGGGGACACCGTCTGGTGAGTCCGTTGTTTCCTGCTGGGCTTGGAAGGGGAAATATTTATGATAGAAACCAAGGTCAGGGCTCTGGAAGGAAGTTCTGGTAGAATCATGAATGGCAGCTGCGCTTTTCCTCGGTGCTGGCTGGCGACGGCATTCTCAGTGTCCTGTGGTTTAAATGGCTGCCCTATCTGCCATCTTCTCTCAGGAGTGTGAAGGAAAGTGGAGGTAAAAATAGCCACGCAGAAGTAGCAGGTCCTTTGGTCTCAAATTGAGGTTTTTCTTTTTTTAAAACATAAAGACTGACACTTTAACTTTGAACTGGGCTTTTGGGATTTTCTAAGAACTTTCATTTCCTCTGGTCCTGGGAGCAGTTTCTGAGATTGGGGTGGGCTTTATTAGGCCCATTTTACTGAAGAAGAAACTGAGGCCTAAAACTTTATATGAAGTTTGACAACCACCCAGAGGCAGGACAAGGACTAGGACCTGTCTCCCGATTCCCTGGTATTCCTTTCCCTCCACCGTGGTGACCGGAGCCCAGGGGCAATTTTGTGGTGGTAGAAAAAGGAAGGATGGTCAGGCAGCCACCAGCTGCCACTGCAGGTATAGCTTGTACCAGTCCTGAGTTGGCTTTGCAGAGGAGCTACTGAGGCCAAAGAGACCAGCTGGGTGCAAGGATGGAGTTGCTGCGAAGAGGGTGAGCTCGTGGGTGGTGCAGTGGGGTAGGGGAGAGCTCGGGAGGTCCGCTGGGCCATGTTTTGTGAGTATGGAATGCCTGGCCCATTTTCACCTGGGGTGCTCGAGCAGGTTCACGTGTGGGGTGCCCAGTATCGTCCTAGAATCTGGATCCTGGTGGGCACGACCAGTGAGGTGGGGTGAGGTAGTGGAGGGAGTGAGTCCCATTGGCCAACTGAGCACCCGCTATACGCTGTGTTCTAAGGCAGATCCCAGGTGGTGGGATAAGTGATGGGGCTAAGCTGGGTTCTAGGGTGGTACCCGCCCTGGGCCCCTGGGTTCATCAGACAGATGCTGCCTTAGTGAAGCAATTAGAAACCTGCAGGTAGAATGCGGTACAACATTAGTGGAAAAGTTCAGACCGAGCAGAGACGGTGAGTTTGGTGGGCTGGGGTGCTTAGAGCAGGCTTTGGGAGAGCAGGGGCTGGTCCCAGCTGAACTCAGCCGGGCTAGATTGAAGGGAAGAGTTTTCTAGACAGGAGGAGCCGAGCGGGTAGAGGTGCAGGGACAGGAGTGCAGCTGGGAGCAGTTGGGCTAGACGGTGGCAAGATGGCAAGGGTGGCAGGAGGAGCTTGGTGTTGGAGGTCATGGCCCAGCTGGGAGCTCTGTGACTTTGGGCAGTTACTTAACCTTGCCGAGCCTGGCCTGCGACGTGGAATGTCCCACCTCCTTCACGGGCTTGCTAGGAGGGTGTATTAGAGGCTAATCATTGGATCAGAACATGCTGTGTTCAGCCTGGCACGTGTGCACAGTAGGCCCCAGACGCAGCTCAGTCCCCTTGTAGCGTTACCCTGGGAGGCTCCCAGCCTTGCCTCTATGAGCCCAGCAAAGAGCAAAGATTTGAGCGAGCCCTCACTGGGCTACACTGTGCCTGGGCCTGCGCTGATGCCAGGCAGACTAGAGGTTTGTAAGCTCTGAAGTGCCCAGAGCCCCCAGGCATGCTCTTGGCTCCCATCTGTGTGTGCGTTTGAATAATTTATTTAACTTTGTTATTGTTATTATTATCATTATTTTAAAATGTGCTATAGGGCACGTGCACTCATTAGAGAGAGAGAAAGTGAGAAAGCAAGCCACTGGGTCCGAGACTTGAACCACAGCCAGTCATGTGGGAGTCCTGTGCCTTAGCCAGCACGCTGCCTGCGGCCCCTCCCTTCTCTTTTGGAGCTCTGTCTCAGTGGATGAGGGGGCCTTGTTTCACTCCCCCAGATAATAGCAGCCTGCTATTTTAGAACCGCTCTTTTTTTATCGACAGGAGGTGACTACTCCTTCCTCCTCCAAGGCAGTGGATTTGAGGAAACTTGGGCCTTGGTGGGAAGGTGGGTCATTGTCTCAAATCGCAGGCCAGCCAGCAGCTGGATGTGCCTGAGGAACCTTCTAGGAGGTGTCAGGCGTCATCACACAGTTGTCTGATTTTACCCGTCCCAGCAGGGCAGGGAAGGTGCTGTTCCACCTCCACCCTGAATGTTCCTCAGAACTAATCCTGGCTGGCGTCTGTTGGGAGAGGTGGATCTCTGTCCCCGTGGGGGCGGAAAAGAGGCACAGAGAGGAAAGTGCTGGCGGGACCATGCCTGTGGTCAGGTCCAGAGCCAAGGGCTTTATTTTTTTGAGAGATTTTTGCTATAGGGCGTGTGCGCTCGCCATTGAGACAGAAAGCGAGAAATCACCCCCCAGGGAGGATGGCCATGTTGCAGTCCCTTCTCCTCCATTCTCTTTTCAGGATCTTGGGCACATGTGCACGTGTGCCCGGCGTAAGTTTTAAGCTGCCAGGTCTGGGACTCGAACTGTGTGGGAGTGATGTAACCATTATGCCATCTGCTGGTCCTGAGCCAAGGACTTTTTACAGGACATTTCTTCTGAACTCTTTATTTTGTGAATTATTTAATTTTGTTATTATTATTTTAATAATTTGACCAGAGAGGCAGAGAATGAGAGAAAAAGTGAGAAAGCAAGCCTTTAGGTCCAGGACTCAAACCATGGCTAGCCACATGGGAGTCCAACACTTCAGCTACCACGCCACCTGCTGGCTGCATCTTCTGAACTCTTTAGTTGGAAGTAACACGCTCTTACCTGTGGAGCTATGGGTAGTTTCTGTTCTTTCTAAGGAAAGGTCTAAGCTAGGTTCCAGGCCTTTGGATGGTGACTGGAGCGGGGCCGAAGCCACCTACGAGGAGGGGTGGTGACAGCCGTTTGCGGCCTGCACTGTCCGTCCTTGGAGATAGGTAGGATGGAGTCGTCGTGGCCACGGTGTGTATTTAGGTAGACTTTTTTTTGTGTGTGTCCACTCCCTAGTGTTTTTTTTTTTTTTTTTT
>NW_006159532.1:774270-783136 GCF_000334495.1 Tupaia belangeri chinensis | reverse complement strand
CCTGAGGCAATGCAGGGCTGGTAACCATCATCTTCTCACTGTCCATAGGCAGAGGAAGTCCTTCTATATAATATATTTCTCAACTAGTTTAAGACAGCTAAAGATTCTTTCTGTTGCTTACAGTTGCAAGTTCTCAATCCTTGTTTTCGGCTTCAGCTTGCTGGTCCGAAGGCCACACGCCGGCCCGGAGAGGCAGCTGAACGCCGGGCAGAGCCCTGGGTGGGGGCCCGCCTCCCGCCGCCTTGCTTGGCGCGGGTCCCGGGGGTGGCGGGGGCCGCAGCTGGCCTGGGTGGGCCGGCACAGCTGCCCTCCCTAGTTTTTAAACAAAATTGATTGCAAGTGCTTAGTTAATCCTTAGAACACCAGCCCCTGTCATTCTCCTGCAGCGACCTCGGGGCCATTCTCAGCCTTGAATCCACCAGCAGCCTTCACTGGCCTCTTTCTGTGCCAGGTCCAGTCTTGGTTTGGCTTCTGCACCCCAGCTGGGCCCTGACCTCTAGCATAACTCCTCCCCTACTGCCATGAGCTCCTCCCCCATTGACCCTGCGGGATTGGGGTTGCGGTCCTGGGGACACACTCGTTCACTGACCCCTTCTCTCCTTTAAGTGTGTGCTCCCCACTTAGGGCACCTTTCTCCCTCTTACATCCTAACCCACCTCAGATCCCACCTTCTCCTTGATGCCCCGGGGCCAGTACCTTGCCCTCTGTTAATCCCATTATGGCTTCTCTGTTTGCCTCCCAGCCTCTCCCACTCCCCACAGCCGCCCCCCCACCCTGCCAAGAGCCCTCTGAGGGCAGGGCCTGGGCGTGGTTCATCTCGCACCCCCAGGACGTGGCTTGGTCACTGCATGTGGTAGCTGCACCATCCCCGTTCAGTGAAGGAATGGATCCATGTGACTGAGGGTCACAGGTGCCTTCCTGTTCCTTGCTTTACTGAGAAATCCAGCCCCCATAAACTTGGGGGCTGAGAGTGCCAACCGCAGAACCGGGACCAGAACCCAGCCACTGCTCTTGGTGCAGCTTGCAAGCCCGCCTAGGCAAAGGCACTGAGAAGTGCACAGCAGAGGCTCCGGAGCCAGCAGTGGAGGTTGAGGCCTCAGGCCCTGTGCAAGCCACTCCTGCTCGGGCCACTCCAGCTCTGATTCGTGGGCCTATAGACCAAGTCACATCAGGGACAGAAGGGGAGGTCGGGGAGGGGGAGCACCCAGCACCTCCCTACAGCAGTGGAGGTACATGTAGCCCAACACTGTGTGGAGAGACTTCCAGCTGTGGGCCATCCCTTCGAGACCAGCCTTTCCTGGCTCCAGGAGGCTGTGGGCTTGCTGCGCCTTCTCATGAATGTCCCTGGTGCCTGAGGGCCAACCCTTGTGCTGTCTTCTTCCTGCAAGAGAGAGCTGTTGTAGGCCTGGGTGGAGGTCTGGGGATGGGGCGAGAAGGGGGTGGGTGTGAGGTGAGGTGTGCCCTCACTTTCCTGGGCTCCCTCCTCCTGGAGCATGGGGGGTTGGTGCGCGGCATATCTGTGACGAGTTAGAGGAATGATGGCAGTGGTGACAGAGTACCCTTCGGGGCAGGGCCTTCTGTGCACATGCTGGGCCTTGTCATCTGGCCCGTCCCTCCTGGGCCCCACATTGATGAGAACCTGGGAAAGACCCTCTAAGTCTCCTTTCTCCTATTAACAGGTCACTCCTACCCCAAAACCTTCAATGGCCTCCCAGTGCCGAAGCCACAGTGCTTAATTCTGGTTAGAGAGAACCACCCAGAGAGCTTTTAATAGTCTGAAAGCCCAGGCTCCACCCCTCTGAACCTCTCTTTGATTGGTCCTGGGTGAAGCCCAGACACCTGCCTTTTAAAGCTCCTGGTGGCTCTCACGGCCAGGCGAGGTTATGAACCACTGACCTTGAGGATGAACTTCCAAAGCTGCACAGGCAGCCCTGCAATTGGATCCCTGCCCCCATTCCCCTATTCGTGTCTGTCCTCCAGCAGGCCAGCCCTCCACAGGCTCCACGGGCTGGACCCAGCCTCAGCTGTGTCGCCGCCTTCTGCCCAGCACATGACTTGGTGCCCAGCGAGGTGCTGGTGACAAAGAGGGATGCCCCCGTGACCCCCGTGCCATGCACTGAGCACTCCCCTCCTCTGAGCTTCTCGTCTCTTGCTGAGCCTTGGCCTTCTTTGTTCTGTGTGTCCCTTGCCTTGGAGAGGGCGAGGGCCATGCTCTGAGGGCCATGCACACACCTCCCACCTCATCCTGAAGCAATGGGCAGGGCGTTAGCGAGGTGCCAGCCGGGCTCAGGCCAGGGTGGCATTTCCCCTTCCCAGTCTGAGATGAGCTCACCACCAGGTGAGCCCAGGTGGAGGTTGATGCTGCGTCCACAGCTCAGAGCCCCGAGAGCTCAGGCTGGCTGCCCCCTACCATCCCCACCGGGCCAGGGATCAGAGCCCTCACATCTCCCTGAGCGAGGCTTGAGGGACAGGGTAGGTGGAGCCAGGGGGAAAACGTCTTTCCTCTAGCTCTGGAGGATTGGGGCCCAGGGCTGGCAGAAGTGGGCAGTGAGGGTCCTTCCTGGTGGTTCTAGCTGGCTGTCCTGTCTGAGCCTGTGCACACCTCGGGTGCCGTGGAGCTGTTTGCGTGGAGCGCTCTGGCTGCAGCCATCCTCGTCCTATCACCCTTCAGAACAGGGCAGTGGCCATATTTCATAGCGAGGAAGTAGAGACCTGGGGCCAGGTCACCTCTGTGGGAGAAGGTAGGTTTCTGGGTCCCAGGCACCTGCAGGCTCCATGGGTCTTTCCTGTAACCAGGCAGGGGTGGCGCTGTGGCCTTGCCATGGTGCCCAGAGCAGTGGGGGTGTGTGTGTTTGGTGTGGGGCAATGGAAGCCCCCGCACAGACTGTCCCATCCTGTCCTCCAGGCAAAGGCTGCCAAGGAGGAGCAGGACGCGCGGAGGCTGCAGCTGCGGAGCCTGCAGTACCTGGAGCGCTACATCTGCCTGATTCTCTTCAACGCCTACCTCCACCTGGAGAGGGCCGACTCCTGGCAGAGGCCCTTCAGCGCCTGGATGCGGGAGGTGAGAGGTGGAGGGCCGAGGCCAAGGGCGCCGCTGGGGTGACGGGCCAGCCACCCTCGTCTGGTCCCTGCATGTGGCCTGTGGAGACCCTGGTGACAGGTTCCTCTGCTGAGTGGGAATCTCTTTCATCTCTCACTCTACAGGCAGCCTCTGTCTGTCTGCGGCCCCAGCACAGGGTCTGCCTGCCGGGCAGTTGCTAGACGTGTGACGAGTGAAGGAGTGAATGAATGGGTGAATGAGGAGGTGGGGGAGACAGGTATGTGGGATGCCTGTATGTATGGGGCAGTCTGCGGGCTGGGACCCAGCTCTGGGCATCATGCACCGGCATCACCTGGGCGCCAGCCCTAGGCGGGCTTGGATGCCCTCACCTGTGCCCAGCGAGGCCTGCCCCTTCCTCCTTCTAGCTATGACCTTGGAAGTCAGCCCCCCAAAATGGCCGTCCTCTACGCTAGGCGGGAAGAGCGCTTGTGCTGTCGGTGCCAGCTCAGAAGGTTGTGGGGACTCAGTGAGGAGCCTGTGTGAGGCAGGTGGGCCTAACCAGGGACTGCTGCCCTCCTGTTGTAGAGGACGAGACTGAGCAGAGAGCTTAGGTGACTTGTTCAGGTCGGCCTTCGAGCTGGCTGGGTGGCTCCAGAGCCCAGCTCTTCTGGCCTAAGGTGCTCCTCTCCATTCAGTCTCCTCCGTCCTCTGCTTGGCCCCCCCGGCTCTTCCTCTGCTCAACTGTTTTTAGAGGCACAGCTGCCACCTTGGCATCCCCAGGTCAGGAGACAGGTCTGTAATTACCCCTCTGCGTGGAAGCGGCCCCTCCTGGCCTCACAGCTGGTGCTGGTGGTTCTGACCTGGAGACAGGGCCGGAATTAGCTCCTGTGAATTGGGCGGTTGGAGAGCAGGAGGCTGGAGCCCAGCCAGAGGGGGCGTAGGGAGGGTACAGGCAAGGGCAGCTGCACGGGGCTCAGAGCAGGGGCTCACTGCAGTGCCGGGGGTGAGGAACGGGCTACCAGGGGGTCCTGGGACATCTGGGGGGAACATTCTCATGGCCCCAGTGCAGGTGAGCTGGTCAAGCCACGACTGTCGGGGCCATCTTCCTCTTGGAGGCCTGGAATCGGGCAGAGGTTGAGGGGAGGGAAGCCAGGACGCTTTCTGCTTGGGCTCTGCTTAGAGAGTAGAAATCGGGCCCAGGCCTGCTCGGCCTCCTATGCTGCTCCCTGTATGGAGCGGGTACCAGGTGCTGGAGCGGGTACTGGGTGCCGTCTGCCCAGTGCTTCTGTTCTCGTGTAGCCCTCCTTGGGACAACCCTGCCAGCTGGAGGGAGGGAAGCAGAGTTGGAGAGGTGGCAGTGGTTGAAGCATAGGCCCGCTCAGGTCGCAGGGCTGGTGGGAGGCTCCACCAGTGCTTAGAGCCCTGAGGTGAGGGGAGGACGCTGCTAGAGGGGGGCAGGGTGACCCAAACGACCCTTCTCCCTGACCCACTGCCCCCTTCTCTGCTCTCCTCCCAGGTGGCGGCCAAGGCCGGCGTCTACGAGCTCCTCAACCAGCTGGGCTTCCCGGAGCTGGAGAGTGGGGAGGAACAGCCCTTCTCCAGGCTGCGCTGCCGCTGGCAAGAGCAGAGCCGCAGCCCTGAGCCCTCCGCTGCTGGGGACTTCCTGTAGGGGCTTTCTCCTGCCCGTCTACAGGGCCCCATGTAGCCTGGGAGTGTCCGAGGTGCTCTTCACTGGGAGTGGCCCTGGCGACGGCTGGCCTGGAGGAAATGATTCCCCAGCTTCCTGGAGAGACTGGGGAGGCATTGGAGGCTTTTTTTGAGAGAGCTTTTTATAGGATGTTTAGACAGCACACGGTTGTACCTAGGAAGCCTTGGGGGTGTGTGAGTGGCCCTCCTGTGTGTGCGTCTTACAGCCAAACTGCCAAACTGCTAAGGCCACTCTGTCCTCACTCCCAGAGGGCCCTGGTGGCCCTTGGCTTGAGCAGACCCTGGTCAATGTTAGTTCCCTCCCCTCTTTCTCCAGCCGCTGTCCCCCTTTGCCATGTGAGTGCCGCCCTTCAGGCCCTTGGCTGCCAAGGTGGGGAGGGGACCACGCTCTGGGGACTCGTTACTTTAAAGGCTGCTTTGCCTAGTTTTCTAGCCTCTCCTGCCCCCATCTCCAACCTGGCAGACTTCATGAAGGATGACCCCCGTGGCGTGGAAGTTTTGGCTGTGGCTGTTGCCTCTTTCTGTTCCCGCTCTTCTCCTGGGACAGCATGGCGAAGGTTCCTACAGGCAGGAAACACCAGTAACTCCTCTCAGGGTGGGGAAGAACTTCCAGAAGGTGGAGACAGCATGGTGGAAGAGGCCTGCTCCCTTTGCCCAGGAACCTAGGTGGGGGTGCTAAGGAAGCCAAAGGCCAGGGCTGTGGGTTGCTTTGCACATCCTTCCTGCTTTCATAACCCAAGGTGACCCTGTGCCTTCACCTGCTGCAGGAGCCCCCACAAGGACTGGGCCACCGGTGGTTGCTGGGGTGGTCCTTGTGAACAGTGGAGTGTGCAAAGGTGGCTAAGGATGGCGTGAGGGTTCAGCTGGATTCCAGGCATCCTTGCTGAGGATCTGAGCTGCCTCCCAATAGGAGCAAAGGGGCAGACCATGCTGCGTGAGAGGCCTCTGGGTTCAGTCCTATGCACGCAGTAAGAAGGCTGCTTGGAAGAAGTGGCCGGGAAGGGCTGTGTTCGCATTGAGCCTTGCAGCTCTTCTGGCTGCTCGTTCCCAAATGGACGAACTGGAGACTACCCAAGTGTAGGGGCTAGACAGTGAGAAGGCTGTACCCCTTGCCTGGCTTGGGCCCAGGGAAGCCTCTCTTTGGTTCATGTACCCCTACAGAAAAACAGATGGGTCTGTCACTGGTCATATTTGGAAAGGGGAGAAAAGGCCGGCGTTGTTCACATCTACCCAGTATTGGAAATATTTGACCCTTTTGGCTAAATTCTTTTGCAGAACTACTGTATGTCTGTTCACTACCTTTTTGTTTGTGTTTATTTTTGCATGTATTATAAAGTCTGAATTTATTTGCAGACAGGATCTCGATGAGTCAGAGATCAGGGCCAAACAGAGAGGGACCCTTTGTGTTCTTACGGTTGACCCCAACTTCCAGCTGTTCTGGGACCAATGGCAGGTCACTTCACCTCTCTGCCTCAGTTTCCCCATCTGTAAAATGGGAGAATAATACTTGCCTACCTACCTCACAGGGGTGTTGTGAGGATTCATTTATGATTTTTTTTTTTTTGTACAGAGCTTTTAAGCATTAAAAGTAGCTAAATGTGAAATGTGGTCATTTATCTTTGTTGTGAAATTAATGTTACAGATCTCACACCGCTGGGGTCCCTGCTTCTTCGGAGTGAGGACAGGTGGGAACTGAGGTGAGAATGCCTGCTGTTCACACTCCCAACGCCCACAGAAACCGAGTTGGCAGACCTCTCTGTCTTTCCTTCACATCCCCAGTTGTGCCTTACCACCTTACACAGGATGCCGAGGGCGATTTTGCTGAGCTACTCCTTGAGAAAGCTAATTCTTGCTAAAGTGCCAAGGACTGCTATGTCTAAGTATTAGGCTGTCAGGAAAGTCATGGCATGTTTTTCTCTGCAAAAAATGCATCATGACTTCCCCGACAACCCAATAAAATGTCTGGAGCAAAGTGGAATTTAGGGCCTATGAAGAAGGGTGGACCTCAGCTTTTATATCTTCCTCTCACCGTTAAGGGTCCTGCCCGAACCCTGTCAGGTCTGTTTGATTCAACATGCTCGTATTGAGATACTGGTATATAAAAAGCCTTGGGGAGGGTGAGATACAAGCTCTTGAAGGATTAAGGGAATAAGGCCCTCTGGGTTGTAGTTCTGAGGTCAGGAGGCAGGGTCAGAATAGAACCCAGAGCCCTCCACTGCCCATGAATGGCCAGAAAAGAACCCAGAGACCCCCCCCCCCCCAAACACACACACACACTCCCATCTTGGGAGAGAAGGCATCCTGCGGTTATTTCCTAGCCCAACATGGTGTAGAAATTTCTTCACTGAGACCAAAGATGATCTGGGTGCCTTGGGAACATTAGTATAGAGCTGTGTATACTGGTGTGTGTGTGTGTGTGTGTGTGTGTGTGTGTGTGTGTAAGTAATTCTCTGCATGGGATTGGGAAGGAGGGCTTGGATAGATATACAGGTGTGGCTAGGTGTGTCCACATGTGTCTCCCCCCAAATTCTTTCAGGTGTGCTTTCACCCACAGGGAGGCATCTAATAAGTATGTGAACAGTATTGACTCACACCGCAGTAGCTCCTGCCAGCCAGCAGTATCTCAACCCACCTATTAAGTCAATACAGTGCGGTAAACAACTGACTGAAGAGACAACCAATGGAATGGGTGAAAATATTTAAACATCTGAAAAGGGGTTAATATCCAAAAAATAAGAATCTCAGTAGTTAAAAACACACACACACAAAACCCAACTTAAAAATGAGCAGAAGACCTAAATAGGCATTTTTCAAAAGAAAACCATACAATAGCTAACAGGTATACAAAAAATACTCAACTTCACTCATCATCAAAGAAATGTAAATTAAAACCACCCTGCGATGTTACTTCACACCTATTAGAATGGCGGTTACCAAGAAGAAGTCTTGGTGAGGAAGTGGAGAAAAGGCAAGCCTTGTGCTCTGTTGGTAAAAATGTAAATTCACAGCCATTATGGATGCTTTCCAGTTTGAGGTTCCTCAGAAAATTAAAACTGGAGCGATTATGTGATTCGTCCGTCTCCTGGGTACATATTCCAAAGGAGATAAATCCGTATGTGAAGAGATGATCGCACTGCCCTGTTTATCGCAACACTTCACCATAGCCAAGATGTGGAATCAACCTAAGCGTCCATCAGGAGATGAGTGGGTAAAGAAATGACAGATACACGCAGTGGAATACTATGCAGCCTTTGAGAAGCAGCATCATTTGCGACAACATGGATGAACCCGGAGGACATTATACTAAGTGAAATCAGCCAGACACAGGATGACAGATACCACATGACCTCACTTGTATGCAGAGGGCAGAAAAGTCCAACTCAGAATAAAATGGTGGTTACCAGAGACTAGGGGCTGGATAGATTGGAGAACATGGAATTTCAGTTAGGGATAAGTTCAAGAGATGTATTATATCATGGTAATTAAGTTATGTATTTAAAAGTTGCTAAGAATAGATTTTTAAAAAAATGTTTTCATCACAGAAAGTATGTGAAGTAATGCCAATCCACAGTGTACGCATGTATCAAGACAGTGCATTATACATCAAATATATTGGATCCTTGGAAAAGTCATGACGTATTTTTTTCTGTTTTTCTGTGCAAAATACATCATGACTTTTCCAATGACCCTACACACACACACACACACACACATCATGCAATCTATGTATTGAAAAAAATTTTTAGACTGTTGTTACAGGGTGTGCACACTTACTGAAGAGACAGAGAGATATATAGAGAGAAAGTGAGAAATCACCCTCTCAGGTGTGGCCATGCTGCAATCCCCTCTCCTCCATTCTCCTCTTGGGATTTTGGGCACACATGTGCACGTACCCCACATGAGTTTTAAGCCGGCAGGTCCAGTACTCCAACCAGAGCTGGCCATGTGGAAGACCACTATGCCACCCACTAGCTCCCAAAAAACTTCATAAAAAAAGAAATATCACTTTCGAGAGGTCAGGAAGTTAAAGTTGGGGCTACCCTCCCCCTCTGCCCGGCACCCCGTCCCCCGCCTCTGCTGGGAGCACAGCTCCCGGGCTGTTGGCTTGGCCGGGCCCCC